>NW_027616950.1:0-166321 GCF_964187855.1 Myxine glutinosa
AACCACTTTTCGCACTTGTGTTAGTGTTGAAAAACCACTTTTCGCACTTGTGTTGGTGCAGGAAACCACTTTTGCACTTGTATTAATGTGGAAAAACCACTTTTCGCACTTGTGTTAGTGTTGAAAAACCACTTTTCGCACTTGTGTTAGTGTTGAAAAACCACTTTTCGCACCTGTGTTGGTGCAGTAAACCACTTTTGCACTTGTATTAATGTGGAAAAACCACTTTTCGCACTTGTGTTAGTGTTGAAAAACCACTTTTCGCACTTGTGTTAGTGTTGAAAAACCACTTTTCGCACTTGTGTTAGTGTTGAAAAACCACTTTTCGCACTTGTGTTGGTGCAGGAAACCACTTTTGCACTTGTATTAGTGTGGAAAAAACACTTTTTGCACTCGTGATAGTGTTGAAAAACCACTTTTCGCACTTGTGTTAGTGTTGAAAAACCACTTTTCGCACTTGTGTTAGTGTTGAAAAACCACTTTTCGCACTTGTGTTAGTGTTGAAAAACCACTTTTCGCACGTGTTGGTGCAGGAAACCACTTTTGCACTTGTATTAGTGTGGAAAAACCACTTTTCGCACTTGTGTTAGTGTTGAAAAACCACTTTTCGCACTTGTGTTAGAGTTGAAAAACCACTTTTCGCACTTGTGTTGGTGCAGGAAACCACTTTTGCACTTGTATTAGTGTGGAAAAAACACTTTTCTCACTTGTGATAGTGTTGAAAAAACACTTTTCGCACTTGTGTTAGTGTTGAAAAACCACTTTTCGCACTTGTGTTTGTGTTGAAAAACCACTTTTCGCACTTGTGTTGGTGCAGGAAACCACTTTTGCACTTGTATTAGTGTGGAAAAAACACTTTTTGCACTCGTGATAGTGTTGAAAAACCACTTTTCGCACTTGTGTTAGTGTTGAAGAAAAACCACTTTTCGCACTTGTGTTAGTGTTGAAAAACCACTTTTCGCACTTGTGTTAGTGTTGAAAAACCACTTTTCGCATTTGTGTTGGTGCAGGAAACCACTTTTGCACTTGTATTAGTGTGGAAAAAACACTTTTTGCACTTGTGATAGTGTTGAAAACCCGCTTTTCGCACTTGTGTTAGTGTTGAAAAACCACTTTTCGCACTTGTGTTGGTGCAGGAAACCACTTTTGCACTTGTATTAGTGTGGAAAAACCACTTTTCGCACTTGTGTTAGTGTTGAAAAACCTCTTTTCGCACTTGTGTTAGTGTTGAAAAACCACTTTTCGCACTTGTGTTGGTGCAGGAAACCACTTTTGCACTTGTATTAGTGTGGAAAAAACACTTTTTGCACTCGTGATAGTGTTGAAAAACCACTTTTCGCACTTGTGTTAGTGTTGAAAAACCACTTTTCGCACTTGTGTTAGTGTTGAAAAACCACTTTTCGCACTTGTGTTGGTGCAGGAAACCACTTTTGCACTTGTATTAGTGTGGAAAAAACACTTTTTGCACTCGTGATAGTGTTGAAAAACCACTTTTCGCACTTGTGTTAGTGTTGAAAAACCACTTTTCGCACTTGTGTTAGTGTTGAAAAACCACTTTTCGCACTTGTGTTAGTGTTGAAAAACCACTTTTCGCACGTGTTGGTGCAGGAAACCACTTTTGCACTTGTATTAGTGTGGAAAAACCACTTTTCGCACTTGTGTTAGTGTTGAAAAACCACTTTTCGCACTTGTGTTAGAGTTGAAAAACCACTTTTCGCACTTGTGTTGGTGCAGGAAACCACTTTTGCACTTGTATTAGTGTGGAAAAAACACTTTTCTCACTTGTGTTAGTGTTGAAAAACCACTTTTCGCACTTGTGTTAGTGTTGAAAAACCACTTTTCGCACTTGTGTTGGTGCAGGAAACCACTTTTGCACTTGTATTAGTGTGGAAAAAACACTTTTTGCACTTGTGATAGTGTTGAAAAACCACTTTTCGCACTTGTGATAGTGTTGAAAAACCACTTTTCGCACTTGTGTTGGTGCAGGAAACCACTTTTGCACTTGTATTAGTGTGGAAAAACCACTTTTCGCACCTGTGTTAGTGTTGAAAAACCACTTTTCGCACTTGTGTTAGTGTTTAAAAACCACTTTTCGCACTTGTGTTAGTGCAGGAAACCACTTTTGCACTTGTGATAGTGTTGAAAAACCACTTTTTGCACTTGTGTTAGTGTTGAAAAACCACCTTTCGCACTTGTGTTAGTGTTGAAAAACCACTTTTCGCACTTGTGTTGGTGCAGGAAACCACTTTTGCACTTGTATTAGTGTGGAAAAAACACTTTTTGCACTTGTGATAGTGTTGAAAAACCACTTTTCGCACTTGTGTTAGTGTTGAAAAACCACTTTTCGCACTTGTGTTGGTGCAGGAAACCACTTTTGCACTTGTATTAATGTGGAAAAACCACTTTTCGCACTTGTGTTAGTGTTGAAAAACCACTTTTCGCACTTGTGTTAGTGTTGAAAAACCACTTTTCGCACCTGTGTTGGTGCAGGAAACCACTTTTGCACTTGTATTAGTGTGGAAAAAACACTTTTTGCACTTGTGATAGTGTTGAAAAACCACTTTTCGCACTTGTGTTGGTGCAGGAAACCACTTTTGCACTTGTATTAGTGTGGAAAAACCACTTTTCGCACTTGTGTTAGTGTTGAAAAACCACTTTTCGCACTTGTGTTAGTGTTGAAAAACCACTTTTCACACTTGTGTTGGTGCAGGAAACCACTTTTGCACTTGTATTAGTGTGGAAAAAACACTTTTTGCACTTGTGATAGTGTTGAAAAACCACTTTTCGCACTTGTGTTAGTGTTGAAAACCACTTTTCGCACTTGTGTTGGTGCAGGAAACCACTTTTGCACTTGTTATTAGTGTGGAAAAACACTTTTCGCACTTGTGTTAGTGTTGAAAACCACTTTTCGCACTTGTGTTAGTGTTGAAAAACCACTTTTCGCACTTGTGTTGGTGCAGGAAACCACTTTTGCACTTGTATTAGTGTGGAAAAACCACTTTTTGCACTTGTGTTAGTGTTGAAAAACCACTTTTCGCACTTGTGTTTGTGTTGAAAAACCACTTTTCGCACTTGTGTTGGTGCAGGAAACCACTTTTGCACTTGTATTAGTGTGGAAAAAACACTTTTTGCACTCGTGATAGTGTTGAAAAACCACTTTTCGCACTTGTGTTAGTGTTGAAAAACCACTTTTCGCACTTGTGTTAGTGTTGAAAAACCACTTTTCGCACTTGTGTTAGTGTTGAAAAACCACTTTTCGCATTTGTGTTGGTGCAGGAAACCACTTTTGCACTTGTATTAGTGTGGAAAAAACACTTTTTGCACTTGTGATAGTGTTGAAAACCCGCTTTTCGCACTTGTGTTAGTGTTGAAAAACCACTTTTCGCACTTGTGTTGGTGCAGGAAACCACTTTTGCACTTGTATTAGTGTGGAAAAACCACTTTTCGCACTTGTGTTAGTGTTGAAAAACCTCTTTTCGCACTTGTGTTAGTGTTGAAAAACCACTTTTCGCACTTGTGTTGGTGCAGGAAACCACTTTGCACTTGTATTAGTGTGGAAAAAACACTTTTTGCACTCGTGATAGTGTTGAAAAACCACTTTTCGCACTTGTGTTAGTGTTGAAAAACCACTCTTCGCACTTGTGTTAGTGTTGAAAAACCACTTTTCGCACTTGTGTTGGTGCAGGAAACCACTTTTGCACTTGTATTAGTGTGGAAAAAACACTTTTTGCACTCGTGATAGTGTTAAAAAACCACTTTTCGCACTTGTGTTAGTGTTGAAAAACCACTTTTCGCACTTGTGTTAGTGTTGAAAAACCACTTTTCGCACTTGTGTTAGTGTTGAAAAACCACTTTTCGCATGTGTTGGTGCAGGAAACCACTTTTGCACTTGTATTAGTGTGGAAAAACCACTTTTCGCACTTGTGTTAGTGTTGAAAAACCACTTTTCGCACTTGTGTTAGAGTTGAAAAACCACTTTTCGCACTTGTGTTGGTGCAGGAAACCACTTTTGCACTTGTATTAGTGTGGAAAAAACACTTTTCTCACTTGTGTTAGTGTTGAAAAACCACTTTTCGCACTTGTGTTAGTGTTGAAAAACCACTTTTCGCACTTGTGTTGGTGCAGGAAACCACTTTTGCACTTGTATTAGTGTGGAAAAAACACTTTTTGCACTTGTGATAGTGTTGAAAAACCACTTTTCGCACTTGTGATAGTGTTGAAAAACCACTTTTCGCACTTGTGTTGGTGCAGGAAACCACTTTTGCACTTGTATTAGTGTGGAAAAACCACTTTTCGCACCTGTGTTAGTGTTGAAAAACCACTTTTCGCACTTGTGTTAGTGTTTAAAAACCACTTTTCGCACTTGTGTTAGTGCAGGAAACCACTTTTGCACTTGTGATAGTGTTGAAAAACCACTTTTTGCACTTGTGTTAGTGTTGAAAAACCACCTTTCGCACTTGTGTTAGTGTTGAAAAACCACTTTTCGCACTTGTGTTGGTGCAGGAAACCACTTTTGCACTTGTATTAGTGTGGAAAAAACACTTTTTGCACTTGTGATAGTGTTGAAAAACCACTTTTCGCACTTGTGTTAGTGTTGAAAAACCACTTTTCGCACTTGTGTTGGTGCAGGAAACCACTTTTGCACTTGTATTAATGTGGAAAAACCACTTTTCGCACTTGTGTTAGTGTTGAAAAACCACTTTTCGCACTTGTGTTAGTGTTGAAAAACCACTTTTCGCACCTGTGTTGGTGCAGGAAACCACTTTTGCACTTGTATTAGTGTGGAAAAAACACTTTTTGCACTTGTGATAGTGTTGAAAAACCACTTTTCGCACTTGTGTTGGTGCAGGAAACCACTTTTGCACTTGTATTAGTGTGGAAAAACCACTTTTCGCACTTGTGTTAGTGTTGAAAAACCACTTTTCGCACTTGTGTTAGTGTTGAAAAACCACTTTTCGCACTTGTGTTGGTGCAGGAAACCACTTTTGCACTTGTATTAGTGTGGAAAAAACACTTTTTGCACTTGTGATAGTGTTGAAAAACCACTTTTCGCACTTGTGTTAGTGTTGAAAAACCACTTTTCGCACTTGTGTTGGTGCAGGAAACCACTTTTGCACTTGTATTAGTGTGGAAAAACCACTTTTCGCACTTGTGTTAGTGTTGAAAAACCACTTTTCGCACTTGTGTTAGTGTTGAAAAACCACTTTTCGCACTTGTGTTGGTGCAGGAAACCACTTTTGCACTTGTATTAGTGTGGAAAAACCACTTTTTGCACTTGTGTTAGTGTTGAAAAACCACTTTTCGCACTTGTGTTAGTGTTGAAAAACCACTTTTCGCACTTGTGTTAGTGTTGAAAAACCACTTTTCGCACTTGTGTTGGTGCAGGAAACCACTTTTGCACTTGTATTAGTGTGGAAAAAACACTTTTTGCACTTGTGATAGTGTTGAAAAACCACTTTTCGCACTTGTGTTAGTGTTGAAAAACCACTTTTCGCACTTGTGTTGGTGCAGGAAACCACTTTTGCACTTGTATTAGTGTGGAAAACCACTTTTCGCACTTGTGTTAGTGTTGAAAAACCACTTTTCGCACTTGTGTTAGTGTTTAAAAACCACTTTTCGCACTTGTGTTAGTGCAGGAAACCACTTTTGCACTTGTATTAGCGTGGAAAAAACACTTTTTGCACTTGTGATAGTGTTGAAAAACCACTTTTTGCACTTGTGTTAGTGTTGAAAAACCATCTTTCGCACTTGTGTTAGTGTTGAAAAACCACTTTTCGCGCTTGTGTTGGTGCAGGAAACCACTTTTGCACTTGTATTAGTGTGGAAAAAACACTTTTTGCACTTGTGATAGTGTTGAAAAACCACTTTTCGCACTTGTGTTAGTGTTGAAAAACCACTTTTCGCACTTGTGTTGGTGCAGGAAACCACTTTTGCACTTGTATTAATGTGGAAAAAACACTTTTCGCTCTTGTGTTAGTGTTGAAAAACCACTTTTCGCACTTGTGTTAGGGTTGAAAAACCACTTTTCGCACTTGTGTTAGTGTTGAAAAACCACTTTTCACAATTGTGTTGGTGCAGGAAACCACTTTTGCACTTGTATTAGTGTGGAAAAAACACTTTTTGCACTTGTGATAGTGTTGAAAAACCACTTTTCGCACTTGTGATAGTGTTGAAAAACCACTTTTCGCACTTGTGTTAGTGCAGGAAACCACTTTTGCACTTGTATTAGTGTGGAAAAACCACTTTTCGCACTTGTGTTAGTGTTGAAAAACCACTTTTCGCACTTGTGTTAGTGTTTAAAAACCACTTTTCGCACTTGTGTTAGTGCAGGAAACCACTTTTGCACTTGTATTAGTGTGGAAAAAACACTTTTTGCACTTGTGATAGTGTTGAAAAACCACTTTTTGCACTTGTGTTAGTGTTGAAAAACCACCTTTCGCACTTGTGTTAGTGTTGAAAAACCACTTTTCGCACTTGTGTTGGTGCAGGAAACCACTTTTGCACTTGTATTAGTGTGGAAAAAACACTTTTTGCACTTGTGATAGTGTTGAAAAACCACTTTTCGCACTTGTGTTAGTGTTGAAAAACCACTTTTCGCACTTGTGTTGGTGCAGGAAACCACTTTTGCACTTGTATTAATGTGGAAAAACCACTTTTCGCACTTGTGTTAGTGTTGAAAAACCACTTTTCGCACTTGTGTTAGTGTTGAAAAACCACTTTTCGCACCTGTGTTGGTGCAGGAAACCACTTTTGCACTTGTATTAATGTGGAAAAACCACTTTTCGCACTTGTGTTAGTGTTGAAAAACCACTTTTCGCACTTGTGTTAGTGTTGAAAAACCACTTTTCGCACCTGTGTTGGTGCAGGAAACCACTTTTGCACTTGTATTAGTGTGGAAAAAACACTTTTTGCACTCGTGTTAGTGTTGAAAAACCACTTTTCGCACTTGTGTTAGTGTTGAAAAACCACTTTTCGCACTTGTGTTAGTGTTGAAAAACCACTTTTCGCACTTGTGTTGGTGCAGGAAACCACTTTTGCACTTGTATTTGTGTGGAAAAAACTTTTGCACTCGTGATAGTGTTGAAAAACCACTTTTCGCACCTGTGTTAGTGTTGAAAAACCACTTTTCGCACTTGTGTTAGTGTTGAAAAACCACTTTTCGCACTTGTGTTAGTGTTGAAAAACCACTTTTCGCACTTGTGTTGGTGCAGGAAACCACTTTTGCACTTGTATTTGTGTGGAAAAAACTTTTGCACTCGTGATAGTGTTGAAAAACCACTTTTCGCACCTGTGTTAGTGTTGAAAAACCACTTTTCGCACTTGTGTTAGTGTTAAAAAACCACTTTTCGCACTTGTGTTAGTGTTGAAAAACCACTTTTCGCACTTGTGTTGGTGCAGGAAACCACTTTTGCACTTGTATTAGTGTGGAAAAAACACTTTTTGCACTCGTGATAGTGTGGAAAAACCACTTTTCGCACTTGTGTTAGTGTTGAAAAACCACTTTTCGCACTTGTGTTAGAGTTGAAAAACCACTTTTTGCACTTGTGTTGGTGCAGGAAACCACTTTTGCACTTGTATTAGTGTGGAAAAAACACTTTTTGCACTTGTGATAGTGTTGAAAAACAACTTTTTGCACTTGTGATAGTGTTGAAAAACCACTTTTCGCACTTGTGTTAGTGTTGAAAAACCACTTTTCGCACTTGTGTTGGTGCAGGAAACCACTTTTGCACTTGTATTAGTGTGGAAAAACCACTTTTCGCACTTGTGTTAGTGTTGAAAAACCACTTTTCGCACTTGTGTTAGTGTTGAAAAACCACTTTTCGCACTTGTGTTGGTGCAGGAAACCACTTTTGCACTTGTATTAGTGTGGAAAAACCACTTTTTGCACTTGTGTTAGTGTTGAAAAACCACTTTTCGCACTTGTGTTAGTGTTTAAAAACCACTTTTCGCACTTGTGTTAGTGTTGAAAAACCACTTTTCGCACTTGTGTTGGTGCAGGAAACCACTTTTGCACTTGTATTAGTGTGGAAAAAACACTTTTTGCACTTGTGATAGTGTTGAAAAACCACTTTTCGCACTTGTGTTAGTGTTGAAAAACCACTTTTCGCACTTGTGTTGGTGCAGGAAACCACTTTTGCACTTGTATTAGTGTGGAAAACCACTTTTCGCACTTGTGTTAGTGTTGAAAAACCACTTTTCGCACTTGTGTTAGTGTTTAAAAACCACTTTTCGCACTTGTGTTAGTGCAGGAAACCACTTTTGCACTTGTATTAGCGTGGAAAAAACACTTTTTGCACTTGTGATAGTGTTGAAAAACCACTTTTTGCACTTGTGTTAGTGTTGAAAAACCATCTTTCGCACTTGTGTTAGTGTTGAAAAACCACTTTTCGCGCTTGTGTTGGTGCAGGAAACCACTTTTGCACTTGTATTAGTGTGGAAAAAACACTTTTTGCACTTGTGATAGTGTTGAAAAACCACTTTTCGCACTTGTGTTAGTGTTGAAAAACCACTTTTCGCACTTGTGTTGGTGCAGGAAACCACTTTTGCACTTGTATTAGTGTGGAAAAAACACTTTTCGCTCTTGTGTTAGTGTTGAAAAACCACTTTTCGCACTTGTGTTAGGGTTGAAAAACCACTTTTCGCACTTGTGTTAGTGTTGAAAAACCACTTTTCACAATTGTGTTGGTGCAGGAAACCACTTTTGCACTTGTATTAGTGTGGAAAAAACACTTTTTGCACTTGTGATAGTGTTGAAAAACCACTTTTTGCACTTGTGATAGTGTTGAAAAACCACTTTTCGCACTTGTGTTAGTGCAGGAAACCACTTTTGCACTTGTATTAGTGTGGAAAAACCACTTTTCGCACTTGTGTTAGTGTTGAAAAACCACTTTTCGCACTTGTGTTAGTGTTTAAAAACCACTTTTCGCACTTGTGTTAGTGCAGGAAACCACTTTTGCACTTGTATTAGTGTGGAAAAAACACTTTTTGCACTTGTGATAGTGTTGAAAAACCACTTTTTGCACTTGTGTTAGTGTTGAAAAACCACCTTTCGCACTTGTGTTAGTGTTGAAAAACCACTTTTCGCACTTGTGTTGGTGCAGGAAACCACTTTTGCACTTGTATTAGTGTGGAAAAAACACTTTTTGCACTTGTGATAGTGTTGAAAAACCACTTTTCGCACTTGTGTTAGTGTTGAAAAACCACTTTTCGCACTTGTGTTGGTGCAGGAAACCACTTTTGCACTTGTATTAATGTGGAAAAACCACTTTTCGCACTTGTGTTAGTGTTGAAAAACCACTTTTCGCACTTGTGTTAGTGTTGAAAAACCACTTTTCGCACCTGTGTTGGTGCAGGAAACCACTTTTGCACTTGTATTAATGTGGAAAAACCACTTTTCGCACTTGTGTTAGTGTTGAAAAACCACTTTTCGCACTTGTGTTAGTGTTGAAAAACCACTTTTCGCACCTGTGTTGGTGCAGGAAACCACTTTTGCACTTGTATTAGTGTGGAAAAAACACTTTTTGCACTCGTGATAGTGTTGAAAAACCACTTTTCGCACTTGTGTTAGTGTTGAAAAACCACTTTTCGCACTTGTGTTAGTGTTGAAAAACCACTTTTCACACTTGTGTTGGTGCAGGAAACCACTTTTGCACTTGTATTTGTGTGGAAAAAACTTTTGCACTCGTGATAGTGTTGAAAAACCACTTTTCGCACCTGTGTTAGTGTTGAAAAACCACTTTTCGCACTTGTGTTAGTGTTGAAAAACCACTTTTCGCACTTGTGTTAGTGTTGAAAAACCACTTTTCGCACTTGTGTTGGTGCAGGAAACCACTTTTGCACTTGTATTTGTGTGGAAAAAACTTTTGCACTCGTGATAGTGTTGAAAAACCACTTTTCGCACCTGTGTTAGTGTTGAAAAACCACTTTTCGCACTTGTGTTAGTGTTGAAAAACCACTTTTCGCACTTGTGTTAGTGTTGAAAAACCACTTTTCGCACTTGTGTTGGTGCAGGAAACCACTTTTGAACTTGTATTAGTGTGGAAAAAACACTTTTTGCACTCGTGATAGTGTGGAAAAACCACTTTTCGCACTTGTGTTAGTGTTGAAAAACCACTTTTCGCACTTGTGTTAGAGTTGAAAAACCACTTTTCGCACTTGTGCTGGTGCAGTAAACCACTTTTGCACTTGTATTAGTGTGGAAAAAACACTTTTTGCACTTGTGATAGTGTTGAAAAACAACTTTTTGCACTTGTGTTAGTGTTGAAAAACCACTTTTCGCACTTGTGTTAGTGTTGAAAAACCACTTTTCACACTTGTGTTGGTGCAGGAAACCACTTTTGCACTTGTATTAGTGTGGAAAAAACACTTTTTGCACTTGTGATAGTGTTGAAAAACCACTTTTCGCACTTGTGTTAGTGTTGAAAAACCACATTTCGCACTTGTGTTGGTGCAGGAAACCACTTTTGCACTTGTATTAGTGTGGAAAAAACACTTTTCTCACTTGTGTTGTGTTGAAAAACCACTTTTCGCACTTGTATTAGTGTTGAAAAACCACTTTTCGCACTTGTGTTGGTGCAGGAAACCACTTTTGCACTTGTATTAGTGTGGAAAAAACACTTTTTGCACTTGTGATAGTGTTGAAAAACCACTTTTCGCACTTGTGATAGTGTTGAAAAACCACTTTTCGCACTTGTGTTGGTGCAGGAAACCACTTTTGCACTTGTATTAGTGTGGAAAAACCACTTTTCGCACTTGTGTTAGTGTTGAAAAACCACTCTTCGCACTTGTGTTAGTGTTGAAAAACCACTTTTCGCACTTGTGTTGGTGCAGGAAACCACTTTTGCACTTGTATTAGTGTGGAAAAAACACTTTTTGCACTCGTGATAGTGTTGAAAAACCACTTTTCGCACTTGTGTTAGTGTTGAAAAACCACTTTTCGCACTTGTGTTAGTGTTGAAAAACCACTTTTCGCACTTGTGTTAGTGTTGAAAAACCACTTTTCGCATGTGTTGGTGCAGGAAACCACTTTTGCACTTGTATTAGTGTGGAAAAACCACTTTTCGCACTTGTGTTAGTGTTGAAAAACCACTTTTCGCACTTGTGTTAGAGTTGAAAAACCACTTTTCGCACTTGTGTTGGTGCAGGAAACCACTTTTGCACTTGTATTAGTGTGGAAAAAACACTTTTCTCACTTGTGTTAGTGTTGAAAAACCACTTTTCGCACTTGTGTTAGTGTTGAAAAACCACTTTTCGCACTTGTGTTGGTGCAGGAAACCACTTTTGCACTTGTATTAGTGTGGAAAAAACACTTTTTGCACTTGTGATAGTGTTGAAAAACCACTTTTCGCACTTGTGATAGTGTTGAAAAACCACTTTTCGCACTTGTGTTGGTGCAGGAAACCACTTTTGCACTTGTATTAGTGTGGAAAAACCACTTTTCGCACCTGTGTTAGTGTTGAAAAACCACTTTTCGCACTTGTGTTAGTGTTTAAAAACCACTTTTCGCACTTGTGTTAGTGCAGGAAACCACTTTTGCACTTGTGATAGTGTTGAAAAACCACTTTTTGCACTTGTGTTAGTGTTGAAAAACCACCTTTCGCACTTGTGTTAGTGTTGAAAAACCACTTTTCGCACTTGTGTTGGTGCAGGAAACCACTTTTGCACTTGTATTAGTGTGGAAAAAACACTTTTTGCACTTGTGATAGTGTTGAAAAACCACTTTTCGCACTTGTGTTAGTGTTGAAAAACCACTTTTCGCACTTGTGTTGGTGCAGGAAACCACTTTTGCACTTGTATTAATGTGGAAAAACCACTTTTCGCACTTGTATTAGTGTTGAAAAACCACTTTTCGCACTTGTGTTAGTGTTGAAAAACCACTTTTCGCACCTGTGTTGGTGCAGGAAACCACTTTTGCACTTGTATTAGTGTGGAAAAAACACTTTTTGCACTTGTGATAGTGTTTAAAAACCACTTTTCGCACTTGTGTTGGTGCAGGAAACCACTTTTGCACTTGTATTAGTGTGGAAAAACCACTTTTCGCACTTGTGTTAGTGTTGAAAAACCACTTTTCGCACTTGTGTTAGTGTTGAAAAACCACTTTTCGCACTTGTGTTGGTGCAGGAAACCACTTTTGCACTTGTATTAGTGTGGAAAAAACACTTTTTGCACTTGTGATAGTGTTGAAAAACCACTTTTCGCACTTGTGTTAGTGTTGAAAAACCACTTTTCGCACTTGTGTTGGTGCAGGAAACCACTTTTGCACTTGTATTAGTGTGGAAATACCACTTTTCGCACTTGTGTTAGTGTTGAAAAACCACTTTTCGCACTTGTGTTAGTGTTGAAAAACCACTTTTCGCACTTGTGTTGGTGCAGGAAACCACTTTTGCACTTGTATTAGTGTGGAAAAACCACTTTTTGCACTTGTGTTAGTGTTGAAAAACCACTTTTCGCACTTGTGTTAGTGTTGAAAAACCACTTTTCGCACTTGTGTTAGTGTTGAAAAACCACTTTTCGCACTTGTGTTAGTGTTGAAAAACCACTTTTCGCACTTGTGTTGGTGCAGGAAACCACTTTTGCACTTGTATTTGTGTGGAAAAAACTTTTGCACTCGTGATAGTGTTGAAAAACCACTTTTCGCACCTGTGTTAGTGTTGAAAAACCACTTTTCGCACTTGTGTTAGTGTTGAAAAACCACTTTTCGCACTTGTGTTAGTGTTGAAAAACCACTTTTCGCACTTGTGTTGGTGCAGGAAACCACTTTTGCACTTGTATTTGTGTGGAAAAAACTTTTGCACTCGTGATAGTGTTGAAAAACCACTTTTCGCACCTGTGTTAGTGTTGAAAAACCACTTTTCGCACTTGTGTTAGTGTTAAAAAACCACTTTTCGCACTTGTGTTAGTGTTGAAAAACCACTTTTCGCACTTGTGTTGGTGCAGGAAACCACTTTTGCACTTGTATTAGTGTGGAAAAAACACTTTTTGCACTCGTGATAGTGTGGAAAAACCACTTTTCGCACTTGTGTTAGTGTTGAAAAACCACTTTTCGCACTTGTGTTAGAGTTGAAAAACCACTTTTTGCACTTGTGTTGGTGCAGGAAACCACTTTTGCACTTGTATTAGTGTGGAAAAAACACTTTTTGCACTTGTGATAGTGTTGAAAAACAACTTTTTGCACTTGTGATAGTGTTGAAAAACCACTTTTCGCACTTGTGTTAGTGTTGAAAAACCACTTTTCGCACTTGTGTTGGTGCAGGAAACCACTTTTGCACTTGTATTAGTGTGGAAAAACCACTTTTCGCACTTGTGTTAGTGTTGAAAAACCACTTTTCGCACTTGTGTTAGTGTTGAAAAACCACTTTTCGCACTTGTGTTGGTGCAGGAAACCACTTTTGCACTTGTATTAGTGTGGAAAAACCACTTTTTGCACTTGTGTTAGTGTTGAAAAACCACTTTTCGCACTTGTGTTAGTGTTTAAAAACCACTTTTCGCACTTGTGTTAGTGTTGAAAAACCACTTTTCGCACTTGTGTTGGTGCAGGAAACCACTTTTGCACTTGTATTAGTGTGGAAAAAACACTTTTTGCACTTGTGATAGTGTTGAAAAACCACTTTTCGCACTTGTGTTAGTGTTGAAAAACCACTTTTCGCACTTGTGTTGGTGCAGGAAACCACTTTTGCACTTGTATTAGTGTGGAAAACCACTTTTCGCACTTGTGTTAGTGTTGAAAAACCACTTTTCGCACTTGTGTTAGTGTTTAAAAACCACTTTTCGCACTTGTGTTAGTGCAGGAAACCACTTTTGCACTTGTATTAGCGTGGAAAAAACACTTTTTGCACTTGTGATAGTGTTGAAAAACCACTTTTTGCACTTGTGTTAGTGTTGAAAAACCATCTTTCGCACTTGTGTTAGTGTTGAAAAACCACTTTTCGCGCTTGTGTTGGTGCAGGAAACCACTTTTGCACTTGTATTAGTGTGGAAAAAACACTTTTTGCACTTGTGATAGTGTTGAAAAACCACTTTTCGCACTTGTGTTAGTGTTGAAAAACCACTTTTCGCACTTGTGTTGGTGCAGGAAACCACTTTTGCACTTGTATTAGTGTGGAAAAAACACTTTTCGCTCTTGTGTTAGTGTTGAAAAACCACTTTTCGCACTTGTGTTAGGGTTGAAAAACCACTTTTCGCACTTGTGTTAGTGTTGAAAAACCACTTTTCACAATTGTGTTGGTGCAGGAAACCACTTTTGCACTTGTATTAGTGTGGAAAAAACACTTTTTGCACTTGTGATAGTGTTGAAAAACCACTTTTTGCACTTGTGATAGTGTTGAAAAACCACTTTTCGCACTTGTGTTAGTGCAGGAAACCACTTTTGCACTTGTATTAGTGTGGAAAAACCACTTTTCGCACTTGTGTTAGTGTTGAAAAACCACTTTTCGCACTTGTGTTAGTGTTTAAAAACCACTTTTCGCACTTGTGTTAGTGCAGGAAACCACTTTTGCACTTGTATTAGTGTGGAAAAAACACTTTTTGCACTTGTGATAGTGTTGAAAAACCACTTTTTGCACTTGTGTTAGTGTTGAAAAACCACCTTTCGCACTTGTGTTAGTGTTGAAAAACCACTTTTCGCACTTGTGTTGGTGCAGGAAACCACTTTTGCACTTGTATTAGTGTGGAAAAAACACTTTTTGCACTTGTGATAGTGTTGAAAAACCACTTTTCGCACTTGTGTTAGTGTTGAAAAACCACTTTTCGCACTTGTGTTGGTGCAGGAAACCACTTTTGCACTTGTATTAATGTGGAAAAACCACTTTTCGCACTTGTGTTAGTGTTGAAAAACCACTTTTCGCACTTGTGTTAGTGTTGAAAAACCACTTTTCGCACCTGTGTTGGTGCAGGAAACCACTTTTGCACTTGTATTAATGTGGAAAAACCACTTTTCGCACTTGTGTTAGTGTTGAAAAACCACTTTTCGCACTTGTGTTAGTGTTGAAAAACCACTTTTCGCACCTGTGTTGGTGCAGGAAACCACTTTTGCACTTGTATTAGTGTGGAAAAAACACTTTTTGCACTCGTGATAGTGTTGAAAAACCACTTTTCGCACTTGTGTTAGTGTTGAAAAACCACTTTTCGCACTTGTGTTAGTGTTGAAAAACCACTTTTCACACTTGTGTTGGTGCAGGAAACCACTTTTGCACTTGTATTTGTGTGGAAAAAACTTTTGCACTCGTGATAGTGTTGAAAACCACTTTTCGCACCTGTGTTAGTGTTGAAAAACCACTTTTCGCACTTGTGTTAGTGTTGAAAAACCACTTTTCGCACTTGTGTTAGTGTTGAAAAACCACTTTTCGCACTTGTGTTGGTGCAGGAAACCACTTTTGCACTTGTATTTGTGTGGAAAAAACTTTTGCACTCGTGATAGTGTTGAAAAACCACTTTTCGCACCTGTGTTAGTGTTGAAAAACCACTTTTCGCACTTGTGTTAGTGTTGAAAAACCACTTTTCGCACTTGTGTTAGTGTTGAAAAACCACTTTTCGCACTTGTGTTGGTGCAGGAAACCACTTTTGAACTTGTATTAGTGTGGAAAAAACACTTTTTGCACTCGTGATAGTGTGGAAAAACCACTTTTCGCACTTGTGTTAGTGTTGAAAAACCACTTTTCGCACTTGTGTTAGAGTTGAAAAACCACTTTTCGCACTTGTGCTGGTGCAGTAAACCACTTTTGCACTTGTATTAGTGTGGAAAAAACACTTTTTGCACTTGTGATAGTGTTGAAAAACAACTTTTTGCACTTGTGTTAGTGTTGAAAAACCACTTTTCGCACTTGTGTTAGTGTTGAAAAACCACTTTTCACACTTGTGTTGGTGCAGGAAACCACTTTTGCACTTGTATTAGTGTGGAAAAAACACTTTTTGCACTTGTGATAGTGTTGAAAAACCACTTTTCGCACTTGTGTTAGTGTTGAAAAACCACATTTCGCACTTGTGTTGGTGCAGGAAACCACTTTTGCACTTGTATTAGTGTGGAAAAAACACTTTTCTCACTTGTGTTGTGTTGAAAAACCACTTTTCGCACTTGTATTAGTGTTGAAAAACCACTTTTCGCACTTGTGTTGGTGCAGGAAACCACTTTTGCACTTGTATTAGTGTGGAAAAAACACTTTTTGCACTTGTGATAGTGTTGAAAAACCACTTTTCGCACTTGTGATAGTGTTGAAAAACCACTTTTCGCACTTGTGTTGGTGCAGGAAACCACTTTTGCACTTGTATTAGTGTGGAAAAACCACTTTTCGCACTTGTGTTAGTGTTGAAAAACCACTCTTCGCACTTGTGTTAGTGTTGAAAAACCACTTTTCGCACTTGTGTTGGTGCAGGAAACCACTTTTGCACTTGTATTAGTGTGGAAAAAACACTTTTTGCACTCGTGATAGTGTTGAAAAACCACTTTTCGCACTTGTGTTAGTGTTGAAAAACCACTTTTCGCACTTGTGTTAGTGTTGAAAAACCACTTTTCGCACTTGTGTTAGTGTTGAAAAACCACTTTTCGCATGTGTTGGTGCAGGAAACCACTTTTGCACTTGTATTAGTGTGGAAAAACCACTTTTCGCACTTGTGTTAGTGTTGAAAAACCACTTTTCGCACTTGTGTTAGAGTTGAAAAACCACTTTTCGCACTTGTGTTGGTGCAGGAAACCACTTTTGCACTTGTATTAGTGTGGAAAAAACACTTTTCTCACTTGTGTTAGTGTTGAAAAACCACTTTTCGCACTTGTGTTAGTGTTGAAAAACCACTTTTCGCACTTGTGTTGGTGCAGGAAACCACTTTTGCACTTGTATTAGTGTGGAAAAAACACTTTTTGCACTTGTGATAGTGTTGAAAAACCACTTTTCGCACTTGTGATAGTGTTGAAAAACCACTTTTCGCACTTGTGTTGGTGCAGGAAACCACTTTTGCACTTGTATTAGTGTGGAAAAACCACTTTTCGCACCTGTGTTAGTGTTGAAAAACCACTTTTCGCACTTGTGTTAGTGTTTAAAAACCACTTTTCGCACTTGTGTTAGTGCAGGAAACCACTTTTGCACTTGTGATAGTGTTGAAAAACCACTTTTTGCACTTGTGTTAGTGTTGAAAAACCACCTTTCGCACTTGTGTTAGTGTTGAAAAACCACTTTTCGCACTTGTGTTGGTGCAGGAAACCACTTTTGCACTTGTATTAGTGTGGAAAAAACACTTTTTGCACTTGTGATAGTGTTGAAAAACCACTTTTCGCACTTGTGTTAGTGTTGAAAAACCACTTTTCGCACTTGTGTTGGTGCAGGAAACCACTTTTGCACTTGTATTAATGTGGAAAAACCACTTTTCGCACTTGTATTAGTGTTGAAAAACCACTTTTCGCACTTGTGTTAGTGTTGAAAAACCACTTTTCGCACCTGTGTTGGTGCAGGAAACCACTTTTGCACTTGTATTAGTGTGGAAAAAACACTTTTTGCACTTGTGATAGTGTTTAAAAACCACTTTTCGCACTTGTGTTGGTGCAGGAAACCACTTTTGCACTTGTATTAGTGTGGAAAAACCACTTTTCGCACTTGTGTTAGTGTTGAAAAACCACTTTTCGCACTTGTGTTAGTGTTGAAAAACCACTTTTCGCACTTGTGTTGGTGCAGGAAACCACTTTTGCACTTGTATTAGTGTGGAAAAAACACTTTTTGCACTTGTGATAGTGTTGAAAAACCACTTTTCGCACTTGTGTTAGTGTTGAAAAACCACTTTTCGCACTTGTGTTGGTGCAGGAAACCACTTTTGCACTTGTATTAGTGTGGAAATACCACTTTTCGCACTTGTGTTAGTGTTGAAAAACCACTTTTCGCACTTGTGTTAGTGTTGAAAAACCACTTTTCGCACTTGTGTTGGTGCAGGAAACCACTTTTGCACTTGTATTAGTGTGGAAAAACCACTTTTTGCACTTGTGTTAGTGTTGAAAAACCACTTTTCGCACTTGTGTTAGTGTTGAAAAACCACTTTTCGCACTTGTGTTAGTGTTGAAAAACCACTTTTCGCACTTGTGTTGGTGCAGGAAACCACTTTTGCACTTGTATTAGTGTGGAAAAAACACTTTTTGCACTTGTGATAGTGTTGAAAAACCACTTTTCGCACTTGTGTTAGTGTTGAAAAACCACTTTTCGCACTTGTGTTGGTGCAGGAAACCACTTTTGCACTTGTATTAGTGTGGAAAACCACTTTTCGCACTTGTGTTAGTGTTGAAAAACCACTTTTCGCACTTGTGTTAGTGTTTAAAAACCACTTTTCGCACTTGTGTTAGTGCAGGAAACCACTTTTGCACTTGTATTAGCGTGGAAAAAACACTTTTTGCACTTGTGATAGTGTTGAAAAACCACTTTTTGCACTTGTGTTAGTGTTGAAAAACCATCTTTCGCACTTGTGTTAGTGTTGAAAAACCACTTTTCGCGCTTGTGTTGGTGCAGGAAACCACTTTTGCACTTGTATTAGTGTGGAAAAAACACTTTTTGCACTTGTGATAGTGTTGAAAAACCACTTTTCGCACTTGTGTTAGTGTTGAAAAACCACTTTTCGCACTTGTGTTGGTGCAGGAAACCACTTTTGCACTTGTATTAGTGTGGAAAAAACACTTTTCGCTCTTGTGTTAGTGTTGAAAAACCACTTTTCGCACTTGTGTTAGGGTTGAAAAACCACTTTTCGCACTTGTGTTAGTGTTGAAAAACTACTTTTCACAATTGTGTTGGTGCAGGAAACCACTTTTGCACTTGTATTAGTGTGGAAAAAACACTTTTTGCACTTGTGATAGTGTTGAAAAACCACTTTTCGCACTTGTGATAGTGTTGAAAAACCACTTTTCGCACTTGTGTTAGTGCAGGAAACCACTTTTGCACTTGTATTAGTGTGGAAAAACCACTTTTCGCACTTGTGTTAGTGTTGAAAAACCACTTTTCGCACTTGTGTTAGTGTTTAAAAACCACTTTTCGCACTTGTGTTAGTGCAGGAAACCACTTTTGCACTTGTATTAGTGTGGAAAAAACACTTTTTGCACTTGTGATAGTGTTGAAAAACCACTTTTTGCACTTGTGTTAGTGTTGAAAAACCACCTTTCGCACTTGTGTTAGTGTTGAAAAACCACTTTTCGCACTTGTGTTGGTGCAGGAAACCACTTTTGCACTTGTATTAGTGTGGAAAAAACACTTTTTGCACTTGTGATAGTGTTGAAAAACCACTTTTCGCACTTGTGTTAGTGTTGAAAAACCACTTTTCGCACTTGTGTTGGTGCAGGAAACCACTTTTGCACTTGTATTAATGTGGAAAAACCACTTTTCGCACTTGTGTTAGTGTTGAAAAACCACTTTTCGCACTTGTGTTAGTGTTGAAAAACCACTTTTCGCACCTGTGTTGGTGCAGGAAACCACTTTTGCACTTGTATTAATGTGGAAAAACCACTTTTCGCACTTGTGTTAGTGTTGAAAAACCACTTTTCGCACTTGTGTTAGTGTTGAAAAACCACTTTTCGCACCTGTGTTGGTGCAGGAAACCACTTTTGCACTTGTATTAGTGTGGAAAAAACACTTTTTGCACTCGTGATAGTGTTGAAAAACCACTTTTCGCACTTGTGTTAGTGTTGAAAAACCACTTTTCGCACTTGTGTTAGTGTTGAAAAACCACTTTTCACACTTGTGTTGGTGCAGGAAACCACTTTTGCACTTGTATTTGTGTGGAAAAAACTTTTGCACTCGTGATAGTGTTGAAAAACCACTTTTCGCACCTGTGTTAGTGTTGAAAAACCACTTTTCGCACTTGTGTTAGTGTTGAAAAACCACTTTTCGCACTTGTGTTAGTGTTGAAAAACCACTTTTCGCACTTGTGTTGGTGCAGGAAACCACTTTTGCACTTGTATTTGTGTGGAAAAAACTTTTGCACTCGTGATAGTGTTGAAAAACCACTTTTCGCACCTGTGTTAGTGTTGAAAAACCACTTTTCGCACTTGTGTTAGTGTTGAAAAACCACTTTTCGCACTTGTGTTAGTGTTGAAAAACCACTTTTCGCACTTGTGTTGGTGCAGGAAACCACTTTTGAACTTGTATTAGTGTGGAAAAAACACTTTTTGCACTCGTGATAGTGTGGAAAAACCACTTTTCGCACTTGTGTTAGTGTTGAAAAACCACTTTTCGCACTTGTGTTAGAGTTGAAAAACCACTTTTCGCACTTGTGCTGGTGCAGTAAACCACTTTTGCACTTGTATTAGTGTGGAAAAAACACTTTTTGCACTTGTGATAGTGTTGAAAAACAACTTTTTGCACTTGTGTTAGTGTTGAAAAACCACTTTTCGCACTTGTGTTAGTGTTGAAAAACCACTTTTCACACTTGTGTTGGTGCAGGAAACCACTTTTGCACTTGTATTAGTGTGGAAAAAACACTTTTTGCACTTGTGATAGTGTTGAAAAACCACTTTTCGCACTTGTGTTAGTGTTGAAAAACCACATTTCGCACTTGTGTTGGTGCAGGAAACCACTTTTGCACTTGTATTAGTGTGGAAAAAACACTTTTCTCACTTGTGTTGTGTTGAAAAACCACTTTTCGCACTTGTATTAGTGTTGAAAAACCACTTTTCGCACTTGTGTTGGTGCAGGAAACCACTTTTGCACTTGTATTAGTGTGGAAAAAACACTTTTTGCACTTGTGATAGTGTTGAAAAACCACTTTTCGCACTTGTGATAGTGTTGAAAAACCACTTTTCGCACTTGTGTTGGTGCAGGAAACCACTTTTGCACTTGTATTAGTGTGGAAAAACCACTTTTCGCACTTGTGTTAGTGTTGAAAAACCACTCTTCGCACTTGTGTTAGTGTTGAAAAACCACTTTTCGCACTTGTGTTGGTGCAGGAAACCACGTTTGCACTTGTATTAGTGTGGAAAAAACACTTTTTGCACTCGTGATAGTGTTGAAAAACCACTTTTCGCACTTGTGTTAGTGTTGAAAAACCACTTTTCGCACTTGTGTTAGTGTTGAAAAACCACTTTTCGCACTTGTGTTAGTGTTGAAAAACCACTTTTCGCATGTGTTGGTGCAGGAAACCACTTTTGCACTTGTATTAGTGTGGAAAAACCACTTTTCGCACTTGTGTTAGTGTTGAAAAACCACTTTTCGCACTTGTGTTAGAGTTGAAAAACCACTTTTCGCACTTGTGTTGGTGCAGGAAACCACTTTTGCACTTGTATTAGTGTGGAAAAACACTTTTCTCACTTGTGTTAGTGTTGAAAAACCACTTTTCGCACTTGTGTTAGTGTTGAAAAACCACTTTTCGCACTTGTGTTGGTGCAGGAAACCACTTTTGCACTTGTATTAGTGTGGAAAAAACACTTTTTGCACTTGTGATAGTGTTGAAAAACCACTTTTCGCACTTGTGATAGTGTTGAAAAACCACTTTTCGCACTTGTGTTGGTGCAGGAAACCACTTTTGCACTTGTATTAGTGTGGAAAAACCACTTTTCGCACCTGTGTTAGTGTTGAAAAACCACTTTTCGCACTTGTGTTAGTGTTTAAAAACCACTTTTCGCACTTGTGTTAGTGCAGGAAACCACTTTTGCACTTGTGATAGTGTTGAAAAACCACTTTTTGCACTTGTGTTAGTGTTGAAAAACCACCTTTCGCACTTGTGTTAGTGTTGAAAAACCACTTTTCGCACTTGTGTTGGTGCAGGAAACCACTTTTGCACTTGTATTAGTGTGGAAAAAACACTTTTTGCACTTGTGATAGTGTTGAAAAACCACTTTTCGCACTTGTGTTAGTGTTGAAAAACCACTTTTCGCACTTGTGTTGGTGCAGG
Organism: Myxine glutinosa; assembly: GCF_964187855.1. NCBI lineage: Eukaryota > Metazoa > Chordata > Myxini > Myxiniformes > Myxinidae > Myxine > Myxine glutinosa. The sequence continues at coordinate 21,844 of NW_027616950.1, forward strand.
AAACCACTTTTGCACTTGTATTAATGTGGAAAAACCACTTTTCGCACTTGTATTAGTGTTGAAAAACCACTTTTCGCACTTGTGTTAGTGTTGAAAAACCACTTTTCGCACCTGTGTTGGTGCAGGAAACCACTTTTGCACTTGTATTAGTGTGGAAAAAACACTTTTTGCACTTGTGATAGTGTTTAAAAACCACTTTTCGCACTTGTGTTGGTGCAGGAAACCACTTTTGCACTTGTATTAGTGTGGAAAAACCACTTTTCGCACTTGTGTTAGTGTTGAAAAACCACTTTTCGCACTTGTGTTAGTGTTGAAAAACCACTTTTCGCACTTGTGTTGGTGCAGGAAACCACTTTTGCACTTGTATTAGTGTGGAAAAAACACTTTTTGCACTTGTGATAGTGTTGAAAAACCACTTTTCGCACTTGTGTTAGTGTTGAAAAACCACTTTTCGCACTTGTGTTGGTGCAGGAAACCACTTTTGCACTTGTATTAGTGTGGAAATACCACTTTTCGCACTTGTGTTAGTGTTGAAAAACCACTTTTCGCACTTGTGTTAGTGTTGAAAAACCACTTTTCGCACTTGTGTTGGTGCAGGAAACCACTTTTGCACTTGTATTAGTGTGGAAAAACCACTTTTTGCACTTGTGTTAGTGTTGAAAAACCACTTTTCGCACTTGTGTTAGTGTTGAAAAACCACTTTTCGCACTTGTGTTAGTGTTGAAAAACCACTTTTCGCACTTGTGTTGGTGCAGGAAACCACTTTTGCACTTGTATTAGTGTGGAAAAAACACTTTTTGCACTTGTGATAGTGTTGAAAAACCACTTTTCGCACTTGTGTTAGTGTTGAAAAACCACTTTTCGCACTTGTGTTGGTGCAGGAAACCACTTTTGCACTTGTATTAGTGTGGAAAACCACTTTTCGCACTTGTGTTAGTGTTGAAAAACCACTTTTCGCACTTGTGTTAGTGTTTAAAAACCACTTTTCGCACTTGTGTTAGTGCAGGAAACCACTTTTGCACTTGTATTAGCGTGGAAAAAACACTTTTTGCACTTGTGATAGTGTTGAAAAACCACTTTTTGCACTTGTGTTAGTGTTGAAAAACCATCTTTCGCACTTGTGTTAGTGTTGAAAAACCACTTTTCGCGCTTGTGTTGGTGCAGGAAACCACTTTTGCACTTGTATTAGTGTGGAAAAAACACTTTTTGCACTTGTGATAGTGTTGAAAAACCACTTTTCGCACTTGTGTTAGTGTTGAAAAACCACTTTTCGCACTTGTGTTGGTGCAGGAAACCACTTTTGCACTTGTATTAGTGTGGAAAAAACACTTTTCGCTCTTGTGTTAGTGTTGAAAAACCACTTTTCGCACTTGTGTTAGGGTTGAAAAACCACTTTTCGCACTTGTGTTAGTGTTGAAAAACTACTTTTCACAATTGTGTTGGTGCAGGAAACCACTTTTGCACTTGTATTAGTGTGGAAAAAACACTTTTTGCACTTGTGATAGTGTTGAAAAACCACTTTTCGCACTTGTGATAGTGTTGAAAAACCACTTTTCGCACTTGTGTTAGTGCAGGAAACCACTTTTGCACTTGTATTAGTGTGGAAAAACCACTTTTCGCACTTGTGTTAGTGTTGAAAAACCACTTTTCGCACTTGTGTTAGTGTTTAAAAACCACTTTTCGCACTTGTGTTAGTGCAGGAAACCACTTTTGCACTTGTATTAGTGTGGAAAAAACACTTTTTGCACTTGTGATAGTGTTGAAAAACCACTTTTTGCACTTGTGTTAGTGTTGAAAAACCACCTTTCGCACTTGTGTTAGTGTTGAAAAACCACTTTTCGCACTTGTGTTGGTGCAGGAAACCACTTTTGCACTTGTATTAGTGTGGAAAAAACACTTTTTGCACTTGTGATAGTGTTGAAAAACCACTTTTCGCACTTGTGTTAGTGTTGAAAAACCACTTTTCGCACTTGTGTTGGTGCAGGAAACCACTTTTGCACTTGTATTAATGTGGAAAAACCACTTTTCGCACTTGTGTTAGTGTTGAAAAACCACTTTTCGCACTTGTGTTAGTGTTGAAAAACCACTTTTCGCACCTGTGTTGGTGCAGGAAACCACTTTTGCACTTGTATTAATGTGGAAAAACCACTTTTCGCACTTGTGTTAGTGTTGAAAAACCACTTTTCGCACTTGTGTTAGTGTTGAAAAACCACTTTTCGCACCTGTGTTGGTGCAGGAAACCACTTTTGCACTTGTATTAGTGTGGAAAAAACACTTTTTGCACTCGTGATAGTGTTGAAAAACCACTTTTCGCACTTGTGTTAGTGTTGAAAAACCACTTTTCGCACTTGTGTTAGTGTTGAAAAACCACTTTTCACACTTGTGTTGGTGCAGGAAACCACTTTTGCACTTGTATTTGTGTGGAAAAAACTTTTGCACTCGTGATAGTGTTGAAAAACCACTTTTCGCACCTGTGTTAGTGTTGAAAAACCACTTTTCGCACTTGTGTTAGTGTTGAAAAACCACTTTTCGCACTTGTGTTAGTGTTGAAAAACCACTTTTCGCACTTGTGTTGGTGCAGGAAACCACTTTTGCACTTGTATTTGTGTGGAAAAAACTTTTGCACTCGTGATAGTGTTGAAAAACCACTTTTCGCACCTGTGTTAGTGTTGAAAAACCACTTTTCGCACTTGTGTTAGTGTTGAAAAACCACTTTTCGCACTTGTGTTAGTGTTGAAAAACCACTTTTCGCACTTGTGTTGGTGCAGGAAACCACTTTTGAACTTGTATTAGTGTGGAAAAAACACTTTTTGCACTCGTGATAGTGTGGAAAAACCACTTTTCGCACTTGTGTTAGTGTTGAAAAACCACTTTTCGCACTTGTGTTAGAGTTGAAAAACCACTTTTCGCACTTGTGCTGGTGCAGTAAACCACTTTTGCACTTGTATTAGTGTGGAAAAAACACTTTTTGCACTTGTGATAGTGTTGAAAAACAACTTTTTGCACTTGTGTTAGTGTTGAAAAACCACTTTTCGCACTTGTGTTAGTGTTGAAAAACCACTTTTCACACTTGTGTTGGTGCAGGAAACCACTTTTGCACTTGTATTAGTGTGGAAAAAACACTTTTTGCACTTGTGATAGTGTTGAAAAACCACTTTTCGCACTTGTGTTAGTGTTGAAAAACCACATTTCGCACTTGTGTTGGTGCAGGAAACCACTTTTGCACTTGTATTAGTGTGGAAAAAACACTTTTCTCACTTGTGTTGTGTTGAAAAACCACTTTTCGCACTTGTATTAGTGTTGAAAAACCACTTTTCGCACTTGTGTTGGTGCAGGAAACCACTTTTGCACTTGTATTAGTGTGGAAAAAACACTTTTTGCACTTGTGATAGTGTTGAAAAACCACTTTTCGCACTTGTGATAGTGTTGAAAAACCACTTTTCGCACTTGTGTTGGTGCAGGAAACCACTTTTGCACTTGTATTAGTGTGGAAAAACCACTTTTCGCACTTGTGTTAGTGTTGAAAAACCACTCTTCGCACTTGTGTTAGTGTTGAAAAACCACTTTTCGCACTTGTGTTGGTGCAGGAAACCACGTTTGCACTTGTATTAGTGTGGAAAAAACACTTTTTGCACTCGTGATAGTGTTGAAAAACCACTTTTCGCACTTGTGTTAGTGTTGAAAAACCACTTTTCGCACTTGTGTTAGTGTTGAAAAACCACTTTTCGCACTTGTGTTAGTGTTGAAAAACCACTTTTCGCATGTGTTGGTGCAGGAAACCACTTTTGCACTTGTATTAGTGTGGAAAAACCACTTTTCGCACTTGTGTTAGTGTTGAAAAACCACTTTTCGCACTTGTGTTAGAGTTGAAAAACCACTTTTCGCACTTGTGTTGGTGCAGGAAACCACTTTTGCACTTGTATTAGTGTGGAAAAACACTTTTCTCACTTGTGTTAGTGTTGAAAAACCACTTTTCGCACTTGTGTTAGTGTTGAAAAACCACTTTTCGCACTTGTGTTGGTGCAGGAAACCACTTTTGCACTTGTATTAGTGTGGAAAAAACACTTTTTGCACTTGTGATAGTGTTGAAAAACCACTTTTCGCACTTGTGATAGTGTTGAAAAACCACTTTTCGCACTTGTGTTGGTGCAGGAAACCACTTTTGCACTTGTATTAGTGTGGAAAAACCACTTTTCGCACCTGTGTTAGTGTTGAAAAACCACTTTTCGCACTTGTGTTAGTGTTTAAAAACCACTTTTCGCACTTGTGTTAGTGCAGGAAACCACTTTTGCACTTGTGATAGTGTTGAAAAACCACTTTTTGCACTTGTGTTAGTGTTGAAAAACCACCTTTCGCACTTGTGTTAGTGTTGAAAAACCACTTTTCGCACTTGTGTTGGTGCAGGAAACCACTTTTGCACTTGTATTAGTGTGGAAAAAACACTTTTTGCACTTGTGATAGTGTTGAAAAACCACTTTTCGCACTTGTGTTAGTGTTGAAAAACCACTTTTCGCACTTGTGTTGGTGCAGGAAACCACTTTTGCACTTGTATTAATGTGGAAAAACCACTTTTCGCACTTGTATTAGTGTTGAAAAACCACTTTTCGCACTTGTGTTAGTGTTGAAAAACCACTTTTCGCACCTGTGTTGGTGCAGGAAACCACTTTTGCACTTGTATTAGTGTGGAAAAAACACTTTTTGCACTTGTGATAGTGTTTAAAAACCACTTTTCGCACTTGTGTTGGTGCAGGAAACCACTTTTGCACTTGTATTAGTGTGGAAAAACCACTTTTCGCACTTGTGTTAGTGTTGAAAAACCACTTTTCGCACTTGTGTTAGTGTTGAAAAACCACTTTTCGCACTTGTGTTGGTGCAGGAAACCACTTTTGCACTTGTATTAGTGTGGAAAAAACACTTTTTGCACTTGTGATAGTGTTGAAAAACCACTTTTCGCACTTGTGTTAGTGTTGAAAAACCACTTTTCGCACTTGTGTTGGTGCAGGAAACCACTTTTGCACTTGTATTAGTGTGGAAATACCACTTTTCGCACTTGTGTTAGTGTTGAAAAACCACTTTTCGCACTTGTGTTAGTGTTGAAAAACCACTTTTCGCACTTGTGTTGGTGCAGGAAACCACTTTTGCACTTGTATTAGTGTGGAAAAACCACTTTTTGCACTTGTGTTAGTGTTGAAAAACCACTTTTCGCACTTGTGTTAGTGTTGAAAAACCACTTTTCGCACTTGTGTTAGTGTTGAAAAACCACTTTTCGCACTTGTGTTGGTGCAGGAAACCACTTTTGCACTTGTATTAGTGTGGAAAAAACACTTTTTGCACTTGTGATAGTGTTGAAAAACCACTTTTCGCACTTGTGTTAGTGTTGAAAAACCACTTTTCGCACTTGTGTTGGTGCAGGAAACCACTTTTGCACTTGTATTAGTGTGGAAAACCACTTTTCGCACTTGTGTTAGTGTTGAAAAACCACTTTTCGCACTTGTGTTAGTGTTTAAAAACCACTTTTCGCACTTGTGTTAGTGCAGGAAACCACTTTTGCACTTGTATTAGCGTGGAAAAAACACTTTTTGCACTTGTGATAGTGTTGAAAAACCACTTTTTGCACTTGTGTTAGTGTTGAAAAACCATCTTTCGCACTTGTGTTAGTGTTGAAAAACCACTTTTCGCGCTTGTGTTGGTGCAGGAAACCACTTTTGCACTTGTATTAGTGTGGAAAAAACACTTTTTGCACTTGTGATAGTGTTGAAAAACCACTTTTCGCACTTGTGTTAGTGTTGAAAAACCACTTTTCGCACTTGTGTTGGTGCAGGAAACCACTTTTGCACTTGTATTAGTGTGGAAAAAACACTTTTCGCTCTTGTGTTAGTGTTGAAAAACCACTTTTCGCACTTGTGTTAGGGTTGAAAAACCACTTTTCGCACTTGTGTTAGTGTTGAAAAACTACTTTTCACAATTGTGTTGGTGCAGGAAACCACTTTTGCACTTGTATTAGTGTGGAAAAAACACTTTTTGCACTTGTGATAGTGTTGAAAAACCACTTTTCGCACTTGTGATAGTGTTGAAAAACCACTTTTCGCACTTGTGTTAGTGCAGGAAACCACTTTTGCACTTGTATTAGTGTGGAAAAACCACTTTTCGCACTTGTGTTAGTGTTGAAAAACCACTTTTCGCACTTGTGTTAGTGTTTAAAAACCACTTTTCGCACTTGTGTTAGTGCAGGAAACCACTTTTGCACTTGTATTAGTGTGGAAAAAACACTTTTTGCACTTGTGATAGTGTTGAAAAACCACTTTTTGCACTTGTGTTAGTGTTGAAAAACCACCTTTCGCACTTGTGTTAGTGTTGAAAAACCACTTTTCGCACTTGTGTTGGTGCAGGAAACCACTTTTGCACTTGTATTAGTGTGGAAAAAACACTTTTTGCACTTGTGATAGTGTTGAAAAACCACTTTTCGCACTTGTGTTAGTGTTGAAAAACCACTTTTCGCACTTGTGTTGGTGCAGGAAACCACTTTTGCACTTGTATTAATGTGGAAAAACCACTTTTCGCACTTGTGTTAGTGTTGAAAAACCACTTTTCGCACTTGTGTTAGTGTTGAAAAACCACTTTTCGCACCTGTGTTGGTGCAGGAAACCACTTTTGCACTTGTATTAATGTGGAAAAACCACTTTTCGCACTTGTGTTAGTGTTGAAAAACCACTTTTCGCACTTGTGTTAGTGTTGAAAAACCACTTTTCGCACCTGTGTTGGTGCAGGAAACCACTTTTGCACTTGTATTAGTGTGGAAAAAACACTTTTTGCACTCGTGATGGTGTTGAAAAACCACTTTTCGCACTTGTGTTAGTGTTGAAAAACCACTTTTCGCACTTGTGTTAGTGTTGAAAAACCACTTTTCGCACTTGTGTTGGTGCAGGAAACCACTTTTGCACTTGTATTTGTGTGGAAAAAACTTTTGCACTCGTGATAGTGTTGAAAAACCACTTTTCGCACCTGTGTTAGTGTTGAAAAACCACTTTTCGCACTTGTGTTAGTGTTGAAAAACCACTTTTCGCACTTGTGTTAGTGTTGAAAAACCACTTTTCGCACTTGTGTTGGTGCAGGAAACCACTTTTGCACTTGTATTTGTGTGGAAAAAACTTTTGCACTCGTGATAGTGTTGAAAAACCACTTTTCGCACCTGTGTTAGTGTTGAAAAACCACTTTTCGCACTTGTGTTAGTGTTGAAAAACCACTTTTCGCACTTGTGTTAGTGTTGAAAAACCACTTTTCGCACTTGTGTTGGTGCAGGAAACCACTTTTGCACTTGTATTAGTGTGGAAAAAACACTTTTTGCACTCGTGATAGTGTGGAAAAACCACTTTTCGCACTTGTGTTAGTGTTGAAAAACCACTTTTCGCACTTGTGTTAGAGTTGAAAAACCACTTTTCGCACTTGTGTTGGTGCAGGAAACCACTTTTGCACTTGTATTAGTGTGGAAAAAACACTTTTTGCACTTGTGATAGTGTTGAAAAACAACTTTTTGCACTTGTGATAGTGTTGAAAAACCACTTTTCGCACTTGTGTTAGTGTTGAAAAACCACTTTTCGCACTTGTGTTGGTGCAGGAAACCACTTTTGCACTTGTATTAGTGTGGAAAAACCACTTTTCGCACTTGTGTTAGTGTTGAAAAACCACTTTTCGCACTTGTGTTAGTGTTGAAAAACCACTTTTCGCACTTGTGTTGGTGCAGGAAACCACTTTTGCACTTGTATTACTGTGGAAAAACCACTTTTTGCACTTGTGTTAGTGTTGAAAAACCACTTTTCGCACTTGTGTTAGTGTTTAAAAACCACTTTTCGCACTTGTGTTAGTGTTGAAAAACCACTTTTCGCACTTGTGTTGGTGCAGGAAACCACTTTTGCACTTGTATTAGTGTGGAAAAAAACACTTTTTGCACTTGTGATAGTGTTGAAAAACCACTTTTCGCACTTGTGTTAGTGTTGAAAAACCACTTTTCGCACTTGTGTTGGTGCAGGAAACCACTTTTGCACTTGTATTAGTGTGGAAAACCACTTTTCGCACTTGTGTTAGTGTTGAAAAACCACTTTTCGCACTTGTGTTAGTGTTTAAAAACCACTTTTCGCACTTGTGTTAGTGCAGGAAACCACTTTTGCACTTGTATTAGCGTGGAAAAAACACTTTTTGCACTTGTGATAGTGTTGAAAAACCACTTTTTGCACTTGTGTTAGTGTTGAAAAACCATCTTTCGCACTTGTGTTAGTGTTGAAAAACCACTTTTCGCGCTTGTGTTGGTGCAGGAAACCACTTTTGCACTTGTATTAGTGTGGAAAAAACACTTTTTGCACTTGTGATAGTGTTGAAAAACCACTTTTCGCACTTGTGTTAGTGTTGAAAAACCACTTTTCGCACTTGTGTTGGTGCAGGAAACCACTTTTGCACTTGTATTAGTGTGGAAAAAACACTTTTCGCTCTTGTGTTAGTGTTGAAAAACCACTTTTCGCACTTGTGTTAGGGTTGAAAAACCACTTTTCGCACTTGTGTTAGTGTTGAAAAACCACTTTTCACAATTGTGTTGGTGCAGGAAACCACTTTTGCACTTGTATTAGTGTGGAAAAAACACTTTTTGCACTTGTGATAGTGTTGAAAAACCACTTTTTGCACTTGTGATAGTGTTGAAAAACCACTTTTCGCACTTGTGTTAGTGCAGGAAACCACTTTTGCACTTGTATTAGTGTGGAAAAACCACTTTTCGCACTTGTGTTAGTGTTGAAAAACCACTTTTCGCACTTGTGTTAGTGTTTAAAAACCACTTTTCGCACTTGTGTTAGTGCAGGAAACCACTTTTGCACTTGTATTAGTGTGGAAAAAACACTTTTTGCACTTGTGATAGTGTTGAAAAACCACTTTTTGCACTTGTGTTAGTGTTGAAAAACCACCTTTCGCACTTGTGTTAGTGTTGAAAAACCACTTTTCGCACTTGTGTTGGTGCAGGAAACCACTTTTGCACTTGTATTAGTGTGGAAAAAACACTTTTTGCACTTGTGATAGTGTTGAAAAACCACTTTTCGCACTTGTGTTAGTGTTGAAAAACCACTTTTCGCACTTGTGTTGGTGCAGGAAACCACTTTTGCACTTGTATTAATGTGGAAAAACCACTTTTCGCACTTGTGTTAGTGTTGAAAAACCACTTTTCGCACTTGTGTTAGTGTTGAAAAACCACTTTTCGCACCTGTGTTGGTGCAGGAAACCACTTTTGCACTTGTATTAATGTGGAAAAACCACTTTTCGCACTTGTGTTAGTGTTGAAAAACCACTTTTCGCACTTGTGTTAGTGTTGAAAAACCACTTTTCGCACCTGTGTTGGTGCAGGAAACCACTTTTGCACTTGTATTAGTGTGGAAAAAACACTTTTTGCACTCGTGATAGTGTTGAAAAACCACTTTTCGCACTTGTGTTAGTGTTGAAAAACCACTTTTCGCACTTGTGTTAGTGTTGAAAAACCACTTTTCACACTTGTGTTGGTGCAGGAAACCACTTTTGCACTTGTATTTGTGTGGAAAAAACTTTTGCACTCGTGATAGTGTTGAAAAACCACTTTTCGCACCTGTGTTAGTGTTGAAAAACCACTTTTCGCACTTGTGTTAGTGTTGAAAAACCACTTTTCGCACTTGTGTTAGTGTTGAAAAACCACTTTTCGCACTTGTGTTGGTGCAGGAAACCACTTTTGCACTTGTATTTGTGTGGAAAAAACTTTTGCACTCGTGATAGTGTTGAAAAACCACTTTTCGCACCTGTGTTAGTGTTGAAAAACCACTTTTCGCACTTGTGTTAGTGTTGAAAAACCACTTTTCGCACTTGTGTTAGTGTTGAAAAACCACTTTTCGCACTTGTGTTGGTGCAGGAAACCACTTTTGAACTTGTATTAGTGTGGAAAAAACACTTTTTGCACTCGTGATAGTGTGGAAAAACCACTTTTCGCACTTGTGTTAGTGTTGAAAAACCACTTTTCGCACTTGTGTTAGAGTTGAAAAACCACTTTTCGCACTTGTGCTGGTGCAGTAAACCACTTTTGCACTTGTATTAGTGTGGAAAAAACACTTTTTGCACTTGTGATAGTGTTGAAAAACAACTTTTTGCACTTGTGTTAGTGTTGAAAAACCACTTTTCGCACTTGTGTTAGTGTTGAAAAACCACTTTTCACACTTGTGTTGGTGCAGGAAACCACTTTTGCACTTGTATTAGTGTGGAAAAAACACTTTTTGCACTTGTGATAGTGTTGAAAAACCACTTTTCGCACTTGTGTTAGTGTTGAAAAACCACATTTCGCACTTGTGTTGGTGCAGGAAACCACTTTTGCACTTGTATTAGTGTGGAAAAAACACTTTTCTCACTTGTGTTGTGTTGAAAAACCACTTTTCGCACTTGTATTAGTGTTGAAAAACCACTTTTCGCACTTGTGTTGGTGCAGGAAACCACTTTTGCACTTGTATTAGTGTGGAAAAAACACTTTTTGCACTTGTGATAGTGTTGAAAAACCACTTTTCGCACTTGTGATAGTGTTGAAAAACCACTTTTCGCACTTGTGTTGGTGCAGGAAACCACTTTTGCACTTGTATTAGTGTGGAAAAACCACTTTTCGCACTTGTGTTAGTGTTGAAAAACCACTTTTCGCACTTGTGTTAGTGTTGAAAAACCACTTTTCGCACTTGTGTTGGTGCAGGAAACCACTTTTGCACTTGTATTAGTGTGGAAAAAACACTTTTTGCACTTGTGATAGTGTTGAAAAACCACTTTTCGCACTTGTGTTAGTGTTGAAAAACCACTTTTCGCACTTGTGTTGGTGCAGGAAACCACTTTTGCACTTGTATTAGTGTGGAAAAACCACTTTTCGCACTTGTGTTAGTGTTGAAAAACCACTTTTCGCACTTGTGTTAGTGTTGAAAAACCACTTTTCGCACTTGTGTTGGTGCAGGAAACCACTTTTGCACTTGTATTAGTGTGGAAAAACCACTTTTTGCACTTGTGTTAGTGTTGAAAAACCACTTTTCGCACTTGTGTTAGTGTTGAAAAACCACTTTTCGCACTTGTGTTAGTGTTGAAAAACCACTTTTCGCACTTGTGTTGGTGCAGGAAACCACTATTGCACTTGTATTAGTGTGGAAAAAACACTTTTTGCACTTGTGATAGTGTTGAAAAACCACTTTTCGCACTTGTGTTAGTGTTGAAAAACCACTTTTCGCACTTGTGTTGGTGCAGGAAACCACTTTTGAACTTGTATTAGTGTGGAAAAAACACTTTTTGCACTCGTGATAGTGTGGAAAAACCACTTTTCGCACTTGTGTTAGTGTTGAAAAACCACTTTTCGCACTTGTGTTAGAGTTGAAAGAACCACTTTTCGCACTTGTGCTGGTGCAGTAAACCACTTTTGCACTTGTATTAGTGTGGAAAAAACACTTTTTGCACTTGTGATAGTGTTGAAAAACAACTTTTTGCACTTGTGTTAGTGTTGAAAAACCACTTTTCGCACTTGTGTTAGTGTTGAAAAACCACTTTTCACACTTGTGTTGGTGCAGGAAACCACTTTTGCACTTGTATTAGTGTGGAAAAAACACTTTTTGCACTTGTGATAGTGATGAAAAACCACTTTTCGCACTTGTGTTAGTGTTGAAAAACCACATTTCGCACTTGTGTTGGTGCAGGAAACCACTTTTGCACTTGTATTAGTGTGGAAAAAACACTTTTCTCACTTGTGTTGTGTTGAAAAACCACTTTTCGCACTTGTATTAGTGTTGAAAAACCACTTTTCGCACTTGTGTTGGTGCAGGAAACCACTTTTGCACTTGTATTAGTGTGGAAAAAACACTTTTTGCACTTGTGATAGTGTTGAAAAACCACTTTTCGCACTTGTGATAGTGTTGAAAAACCACTTTTCGCACTTGTGTTGGTGCAGGAAACCACTTTTGCACTTGTATTAGTGTGGAAAAACCACTTTTCGCACTTGTGTTAGTGTTGAAAAACCACTTTTCGCACTTGTGTTAGTGTTGAAAAACCACTTTTCGCACTTGTGTTGGTGCAGGAAACCACTTTTGCACTTGTATTAGTGTGGAAAAAACACTTTTTGCACTTGTGATAGTGTTGAAAAACCACTTTTCGCACTTGTGTTAGTGTTGAAAAACCACTTTTCGCACTTGTGTTGGTGCAGGAAACCACTTTTGCACTTGTATTAGTGTTGAAAAACCACTTTTCGCACTTGTGTTAGTGTTGAAAAACCACTTTTCGCACTTGTGTTAGTGTTGAAAAACCACTTTTCGCACTTGTGTTGGTGCAGGAAACCACTTTTGCACTTGTATTAGTGTGGAAAAACCACTTTTTGCACTTGTGTTAGTGTTGAAAAACCACTTTTCGCACTTGTGTTAGTGTTGAAAAACCACTTTTCGCACTTGTGTTAGTGTTGAAAAACCACTTTTCGCACTTGTGTTGGTGCAGGAAACCACTATTGCACTTGTATTAGTGTGGAAAAAACACTTTTTGCACTTGTGATAGTGTTGAAAAACCACTTTTCGCACTTGTGTTAGTGTTGAAAAACCACTTTTCGCACTTGTGTTGGTGCAGGAAACCACTTTTGCACTTGTATTAGTGTGGAAAAACCACTTTTCGCACTTGTGTTAGTGTTGAAAAACCACTTTTCGCACTTGTGTTAGTGTTTAAAAACCACTTTTCGCACTTGTGTTAGTGCAGGAAACCACTTTTGCACTTGTATTAGCGTGGAAAAAACACTTTTTGCACTTGTGATAGTGTTGAAAAACCACTTTTTGCACATGTGTTAGTGTTGAAAAACCATCTTTCGCACTTGTGTTAGTGTTGAAAAACCACTTTTCGCACTTGTGTTGGTGCAGGAAACCACTTTTGCACTTGTATTAGTGTGGAAAAAACACTTTTTGCACTTGTGATAGTGTTGAAAAACCACTTTTCGCACTTGTGTTAGTGTTGAAAAACCACTTTTCGCACTTGTGCTGGTGCAGGAAACCACTTTTGCACTTGTATTAGTGTGGAAAAAACACTTTTCGCTCTTGTGTTAGTGTTGAAAAAGCACTTTTCGCACTTGTGTTAGTGTTGAAAAACCACTTTTCACACTTGTGTTGGTGCAGGAAACCACATTTGCACTTGTATTAGTGTGGAAAAACCTCTTTTCGCACTTGTGTTAGTGTTGAAAAACCACTTTTCGCACTTGTGTTGGTGCAGGAAACCACTTTTGCACTTGTATTAGTGTGGAAAAAACACTTTTTGCACTTGTGATAGTGTTGAAAAACCACTTTTCGCACTTGTATTAGTGTTGAAAAACCACTTTTCGCACTTGTGTTGGTGCAGGAAACCACTTTTGCACTTGTATTAGTGTGGAAAAAACACATTTTGCACTTGTGATAGTGTTGAAAAACCACTTTTCGCACTTGTGTTAGTGTTGAAAAACCACTTTTCGCACTTGTGTTGGTGCAGGAAACCACTTTTGCACTTGTATTAGTGTGGAAAAACCACTTTTCGCACTTGTGTTAGTGTTGAAAAACCACTTTTCGCACTTGTGTTAGTGTTGAAAAACCACTTTTCGCACTTGTGTTAGTGTTGAAAAACCGCTTTTCGCACTTCTCTTAGTGTTGAAAAACCACTTTTCGCACTTGTGTTGGTGCAGGAAACCACTTTTGCACTTGTGTTAGTGTTGAAAAACCACTTTTCGCACTTGTGTTAGTGTTTAAAAACCACTTTTCGCACTTCTGTTTGTGTTGAAAAACCACTTTTCGCACTTGTGTTGGTGCAGGAAACCACTATTGCACTTGTATTAGTGTGGAAAAAACACTTTTTGCACTTGTGATAGTGTTGAAAAACCACTTTTCGAACTTGTGTTAGTGTTAAAAACCACTTTTCGCACTTGTGTTGGTGCAGGAAACCACTTTTGCACTTGTATTAGTGTGGAAAAAACACTTTTTGCACTTGTGATAGTGTTGAAAAACCACTTTTCGCACTTGTGTTAGTGTTGAAAAACCACTTTTCGCACTTGTGTTGGTGCAGGAAACCACTTTTGCACTTGCATTAGTGTGGAAAAAACACTTTTTGCACTTGTGATAGTGTTGAAAAACCACTTTTCGCACTTGTGTTAGTGTTGAAAAACCACATTTCGCACTTGTGTTGGTGCAGGAAACCACTTTTGCACTTGTATTAGTGTGGAAAAAACACTTTTCTCACTTGTGTTAGTGTTGAAAAACCACTTTTCGCACTTGTGTTAGTGTTGAAAAACCACTTTTCGCACTTGTGTTGGTGCAGGAAACCACTTTTGCACTTGTATTAGTGTGGAAAAAACACTTTTTGCACTTGTGATAGTGTTGAAAAACCACTTTTCGCACTTGTGATAGTGTTGAAAAACCACTTTTCGCACTTGTGTTGGTGCAGGAAACCACTTTTGCACTTGTATTAGTGTGGAAAAACCACTTTTCGCACTTGTGTTAGTGTTGAAAAACCACTTTTCGCACTTGTGTTAGTGTTGAAAAACCACTTTTCGCACTTGTGTTGGTGCAGGAAACCACTTTTGCACTTGTATTAGTGTGGAAAAAACACTTTTTGCACTTGTGATAGTGTTGAAAAACCACTTTTCGCACTTGTGTTAGTGTTGAAAAACCACTTTTCGCACTTGTGTTGGTGCAGGAAACCACTTTTGCACTTGTATTAGTGTGGAAAAACCACTTTTCGCACTTGTGTTAGTGTTGAAAAACCACTTTTCGCACTTGTGTTAGTGTTGAAAAACCACTTTTCGCACTTGTGTTGGTGCAGGAAACCACTTTTGCACTTGTATTAGTGTGGAAAAACCACTTTTTGCACTTGTGTTAGTGTTGAAAAACCACTTTTCGCACTTGTGTTAGTGTTGAAAAACCACTTTTCGCACTTGTGTTCGTGTTGAAAAACCACTTTTCGCACTTGTGTTGGTGCAGGAAACCACTATTGCACTTGTATTAGTGTGGAAAAAACACTTTTTGCACTTGTGATAGTGTTGAAAAACCACTTTTCGAACTTGTGTTAGTGTTGAAAAACCACTTTTTGCACTTGTGTTAGTGTTGAAAAACCACCTTTCGCACTTGTGTTAGTGTTGAAAAACCACTTTTCGCGCTTGTGTTGGTGCAGGAAACCACTTTTGCACTTGTATTAGTGTGGAAAAAACACTTTTTGCACTTGTGATAGTGTTGAAAAACCACTTTTCGCACTTGTGTTAGTGTTGAAAAACCACTTTTCACACTTGTGTTGGTGCAGGAAACCACTTTTGCACTTGTATTAGTGTGGAAAAAACACTTTTCGCTCTTGCGTTAGTGTTGAAAAACCACTTTTCGCACTTGTGTTAGTGTTGAAAAACCACTTTTCGCACTTGTGTTAGTGTTGAAAAACCACTTTTCACACTTGTGTTGGTGCAAGAAACCACTTTTGCACTTGTATTAGTGTGGAAAAAACACTTTTTGCACTTGTGATAGTGTTGAAAAACCACTTTTCGCACTTGTGATAGTGTTGAAAAACCACTTTTCGCACTTGTGTTGGTGCAGGAAACCACTTTTGCACTTGTATTAGTGTGGAAAAAACACTTTTCTCACTTGTGTTAGTGTTGAAAAACCACTTTTCGCACTTGTGTTAGTGTTGAAAAACCATTTTCGCACTTGTGTTGGTGCAGGAAACCACTTTTGCACTTGTATTAGTGTGGAAAAAACACTTTTTGCACTTGTGATAGTGTTGAAAAACCACTTTTCGCACTTGCGTTAGTGTTGAAAAACCACTTTTCGCACTTGTGTTGGTGCAGGAAACCACTTTTGCACTTGTATTAGTGTGGAAAAACCACTTTTCGCACTTGTGTTAGTGTTGAAAAACCACTTTTCGCACTTATGTTGGAGCAGGAAACCACTTTTGCACTTGTATTAGTGTGGAAAAACCACTTTTCGCACTTGTGTTAGTGTTGAAAAACCACTTTTCGCACTTGTGTTAGTGTTGAAAAACCACTTTTCGCACTTGTGTTGGTGCAGGAAACCACTTTTGCACTTGTATTAGTGTGGAAAAACCACTTTTTGCACTTGTGTTAGTGTTGAAAAACCACTTTTCGCACTTGTGTTAGTGTTGAAAAACCACTTTTCGCACTTGTGTTAGTGTTGAAAAACCACTTTTCACACTTGTGTTGGTGCAGGAAACCACTTTTGCACTTGTATTAGTGTGGAAAAAACACTTTTTGCACTTGTGATAGTGTTGAAAAACCACTTTTCCCACTTGTGTTAGTGTTGAAAAACCACATTTTGCACTTGTGTTAGTGTTGAAAAACCACTTTTCGCACTTGTGTTGGTGCAGGAAACCACTTTTGCACTTGTATTAGTGTGGAAAAAACACTTTTTGCACTTGTGATAGTGTTGAAAAACCACTTTTCGCACTTGTGTTAGTGTTGAAAAACCACTTTTCGCACTTGTGTTGGTGCAGGAAACCACTTTTGCACTTGTATTAGTGTGGAAAAAACACTTTTCGCACTTGTGTTAGTGTTGAAAAAGCACTTTTCGCACTTGTGTTAGTGTTGAAAAACCACTTTTCACACTTGTGTTGGTGCAGGAAACCACATTTGCACTTGTATTAGTGTGGAAAAACCTCTTTTCACACTTGTGTTAGTGTTGAAAAACCACTTTTCGCACTTGTGTTGGTGCAGGAAACCACTTTTGCACTTGTATTAGTGTGGAAAAAACACTTTTTGCACTTGTGATAGTGTTGAAAAACCACTTTTCGCACTTGTGTTGGTGCAGGAAACCACTTTTGCACTTGTATTAGTGTGGAAAAAACACTTTTTGCACTCGTGATAGTGTTGAAAAACCACTTTTCGCACTTGTGTTAGTGTTGAAAAACCACTTTTCGCACTTGTGTTAGTGTTGAAAAAACACTTTTCGCACTTGTGTTAGTGTTGAAAAACCACTTTTCGCACTTGTGTTGGTGCAGGAAACCACTTTTGCACTTGTATTAGTGTGGAAAAACCACTTTTCGCACTTGTGTTAGTGTTGAAAAACCACTTTTCGCACTTGTGTTAGAGTTGAAAAACCACTTTTCGCACTTGTGTTGGTGCAGGAAAACCACTTTTGCACTTGTATTAGTGTGGAAAAAACACTTTTTGCACTTGTGATAGTGTTGAAAAACCACTTTTTGCACTTGTGTTAGTGTTGAAAAACCACTTTTCGCACTTGTGTTAGTGTTGAAAAACCACTTTTCGCACTTGTGTTGGTGCAGGAAACCACTTTTGCACTTGTATTAGTGTGGAAAAAACACTTTTTGCACTTGTGATAGTGTTGAAAAACCACTTTTCGCCCTTGTGTTAGTGTTGAAAAACCACATTTCGCACTTGTGTTGGTGCAGGAAACCACTTTTGCACTTGTATTAGTGTGGAAAAAACACTTTTCTCACTTGTGTTAGTGTTGAAAAACCACTTTTCGCACTTGTGATAGTGTTGAAAAACCACTTTTCGCACTTGTGTTAGTGTTGAAAAAACCACATTTCGCACTTGTGTTGGTGCAGGAAACCACTTTTGCACTTGTATTAGTGTGGAAAACACACTTTTCTCACTTGTGTTAGTGTTGAAAAACCACTTTTCGCACTTGTATTAGTGTGGAAAAACACTTATTGCACTTGTGATAGTGTTGAAAAACCACTTTTCGCACTTGTGTTAGTGTTGAAAAACCACATTTCGCACTTGTGTTGGTGCAGGAAACCACTTTTGCACTTGTATTAGTGTGGAAAAACCACTTTTCGCACTTGTGTTAGTGTTGAAAAACCACTTTTCGCACTTGTGTTAGTGTTGAAAAATCACTTTTCACACTTGTGTTGGTGCAGGAAACCACATTTGCACTTGTATTAGTGTGGAAAAACCACTTTTCGCACTTGTGTTAGTGTTGAAAAACCACTTTTCGCACTTGTGTTGGTGCAGGAAACCACTTTTGCACTTGTATTAGTGTGGAAAAAACACTTTTTGCACTTGTGATAGTGTTGAAAAACCACTTTTCGCACTTGTATTAGTGTTGAAAAACCACTTTTCGCACTTGTGTTGGTGCAGGAAACCACTTTTGCACTTGTATTAGTGTGGAAAAACCACTTTTCGCACTTGTGTTAGTGTTGAAAAACCACTTTTCGCACTTGTGTTAGTGTTGAAAAACCACTTTTCGCACTTGTGTTGGTGCAGGAAACCACTTTTGCACTTGTATTAGTGTGGAAAAAACACTTTTTGCACTCGTGATAGTGTTGAAAAACCACTTTTCGCACTTGTGTTAGTGTTGAAAAACCACTTTTCGCACTTGTGTTAGTGTTGAAAAAAACACTTTTCGCACTTGTGTTAGTGTTGAAAAACCACTTTTCGCACTTGTGTTGGTGCAGGAAACCACTTTTGCACTTGTATTAGTGTGGAAAAACCACTTTTCGCACTTGTGTTAGTGTTGAAAAACCACTTTTCGCACTTGTGTTAGAGTTGAAAAACCACTTTTCGCACTTGTGTTGGTGCAGGAAAACCACTTTTGCACTTGTATTAGTGTGGAAAAAACACTTTTTGCACTTGTGGTAGTGTTGAAAAACCACTTTTTGCACTTGTGTTAGTGTTGAAAAACCACTTTTCGCACTTGTGTTAGTGTTGAAAAACCACTTTTCGCACTTGTGTTGGTGCAGGAAACCACTTTTGCACTTGTATTAGTGTGGAAAAACCACTTTTCGCACTTGTGTTAGTGTTGAAAAACCACTTTTCGCACTTGTGTTAGAGTTGAAAAACCACTTTTCGCACTTGTGTTGGTGCAGGAAAACCACTTTTGCACTTGTATTAGTGTGGAAAAAACACTTTTTGCACTTGTGATAGTGTTGAAAAACCACTTTTTGCACTTGTGTTAGTGTTGAAAAACCACTTTTCGCACTTGTGTTAGTGTTGAAAAACCACTTTTCGCACTTGTGTTGGTGCAGGAAACCACTTTTGCACTTGTATTAGTGTGGAAAAAACACTTTTTGCACTTGTGATAGTGTTGAAAAACCACTTTTCGCCCTTGTGTTAGTGTTGAAAAACCACATTTCGCACTTGTGTTGGTGCAGGAAACCACTTTTGCACTTGTATTAGTGTGGAAAAAACACTTTTCTCACTTGTGTTAGTGTTGAAAAACCACTTTTCGCACTTGTGATAGTGTTGAAAAACCACTTTTCGCACTTGTGTTAGTGTTGAAAAACCACATTTCGCACTTGTGTTGGTGCAGGAAACCACTTTTGCACTTGTATTAGTGTGGAAAACACACTTTTCTCACTTGTGTTTGTGTTGAAAAACCACTTTTCGCACTTGTATTAGTGTGGAAAAAACACTTATTGCACTTGTGATAGTGTTGAAAAACCACTTTTCGCACTTGTGTTAGTGTTGAAAAACCACATTTCGCACTTGTGTTGGTGCAGGAAACCACTTTTGCACTTGTATTAGTGTGGAAAAACCACTTTTCGCACTTGTGTTAGTGTTGAAAAACCACTTTTCGCACTTGTGTTAGTGTTGAAAAATCACCTTTCACACTTGTGTTGGTGCAGGAAACCACATTTGCACTTGTATTAGTGTTGGAAAAACCACTTTTCGCACTTGTGTTAGTGTTGAAAAACCACTTTTCGCACTTGTGTTGGTGCAGGAAACCACTTTTGCACTTGTATTAGTGTGGAAAAAACACTTTTTGCACTTGTGATAGTGTTGAAAAACCACTTTTCGCACTTGTATTAGTGTTGAAAAACCACTTTTCGCACTTGTGTTGGTGCAGGAAACCACTTTTGCACTTGTATTAGTGTGGAAAAACCACTTTTCGCACTTGTGTTAGTGTTGAAAAACCACTTTTCGCACTTGTGTTAGTGTTGAAAAACCACTTTTCGCACTTGTGTTGGTGCAGGAAACCACTTTTGCACTTGTATTAGTGTGGAAAAAACACTTTTTGCACTCGTGATAGTGTTGAAAAACCACTTTTCGCACTTGTGTTAGTGTTGAAAAACCACTTTTCGCACTTGTGTTAGTGTTGAAAAAACACTTTTCGCACTTGTGTTAGTGTTGAAAAACCACTTTTCGCACTTGTGTTGGTGCAGGAAACCACTTTTGCACTTGTATTAGTGTGGAAAAACCACTTTTCGCACTTGTGTTAGTGTTGAAAAACCACTTTTCGCACTTGTGTTAGAGTTGAAAAACCACTTTTCGCACTTGTGTTGGTGCAGGAAACCACTTTTGCACTTGTATTAGTGTGGAAAAACCACTTTTCGAACTTGTGTTAGTGTTGAAAAACCACTTTTTGCACTTGTGTTAGTGTTGAAAAACCACCTTTCGCACTTGTGTTAGTGTTGAAAAACCACTTTTCGCGCTTGTGTTGGTGCAGGAAACCACTTTTGCACTTGTATTAGTGTGGAAAAAACACTTTTTGCACTTGTGATAGTGTTGAAAAACCACTTTTCGCACTTGTGTTAGTGTTGAAAAACCACTTTTCACACTTGTGTTGGTGCAGGAAACCACTTTTGCACTTGTATTAGTGTGGAAAAAACACTTTTCGCTCTTGTGTTAGTGTTGAAAAACCACTTTTCGCACTTGTGTTAGTGTTGAAAAACCACTTTTCGCACTTGTGTTAGTGTTGAAAAACCACTTTTCACACTTGTGTTGGTGCAAGAAACCACTTTTGCACTTGTATTAGTGTGGAAAAAACACTTTTTGCACTTGTGATAGTGTTGAAAAACCACTTTTCGCACTTGTGATAGTGTTGAAAAACCACTTTTCGCACTTGTGTTGGTGCAGGAAACCACTTTTGCACTTGTATTAGTGTGGAAAAAACACTTTTCTCACTTGTGTTAGTGTTGAAAAACCACTTTTCGCACTTGTGTTAGTGTAGAAAAACCATTTTCGCACTTGTGTTGGTGCAGGAAACCACTTTTGCACTTGTATTAGTGTGGAAAAAACACTTTTTGCACTTGTGATAGTGTTGAAAAACCACTTTTCGCACTTGCGTTAGTGTTGAAAAACCACTTTTCGCACTTGTGTTGGTGCAGGAAACCACTTTTGCACTTGTATTAGTGTGGAAAAACCACTTTTCGCACTTGTGTTAGTGTTGAAAAACCACTTTTCGCACTTATGTTGGAGCAGGAAACCACTTTTGCACTTGTATTAGTGTGGAAAAACCACTTTTCGCACTTGTGTTAGTGTTGAAAAACCACTTTTCGCACTTGTGTTAGTGTTGAAAAACCACTTTTCGCACTTGTGTTGGTGCAGGAAACCACTTTTGCACTTGTATTAGTGTGGAAAAACCACTTTTTACACTTGTGTTAGTGTTGAAAAACCACTTTTCGCACTTGTGTTAGTGTTGAAAAACCACTTTTCGCACTTGTGTTAGTGTTGAAAAACCACTTTTCACACTTGTGTTGGTGCAGGAAACCACTTTTGCACTTGTATTAGTGTGGAAAAAACACTTTTTGCACTTGTGATAGTGTTGAAAAACCACTTTTCCCACTTGTGTTAGTGTTGAAAAACCACATTTTGCACTTGTGTTAGTGTTGAAAAACCACTTTTCACACTTGTGTTGGTGCAGGAAACCACTTTTGCACTTGTATTAGTGTGGAAAAAACACTTTTTGCACTTGTGATAGTGTTGAAAAACCACTTTTCGCACTTGTGTTAGTGTTGAAAAACCACTTTTCGCACTTGTGTTGGTGCAGGAAACCACTTTTGCACTTGTATTAGTGTGGAAAAAACACTTTTCGCACTTGTGTTAGTGTTGAAAAAGCACTTTTCGCACTTGTGTTAGTGTTGAAAAACCACTTTTCACACTTGTGTTGGTGCAGGAAACCACATTTGCACTTGTATTAGTGTGGAAAAACCTCTTTTCGCACTTGTGTTAGTGTTGAAAAACCACTTTTCGCACTTGTGTTGGTGCAGGAAACCACTTTTGCACTTGTATTAGTGTGGAAAAAACACTTTTTGCACTTGTGATAGTGTTGAAAAACCACTTTTCGCACTTGTGTTGGTGCAGGAAACCACTTTTGCACTTGTATTAGTGTGGAAAAAACACTTTTTGCACTCGTGATAGTGTTGAAAAACCACTTTTCGCACTTGTGTTAGTGTTGAAAAACCACTTTTCGCACTTGTGTTAGTGTTGAAAAAACACTTTTCGCACTTGTGTTAGTGTTGAAAAACCACTTTTCGCACTTGTGTTGGTGCAGGAAACCACTTTTGCACTTGTATTAGTGTGGAAAAACCACTTTTCGCACTTGTGTTAGTGTTGAAAAACCACTTTTCGCACTTGTGTTAGAGTTGAAAAACCACTTTTCGCACTTGTGTTGGTGCAGGAAAACCACTTTTGCACTTGTATTAGTGTGGAAAAAACACTTTTTGCACTTGTGATAGTGTTGAAAAACCACTTTTTGCACTTGTGTTAGTGTTGAAAAACCACTTTTCGCACTTGTGTTAGTGTTGAAAAACCACTTTTCGCACTTGTGTTGGTGCAGGAAACCACTTTTGCACTTGTATTAGTGTGGAAAAAACACTTTGCACTTGTGATAGTGTTGAAAAACCACTTTTCGCCCTTGTGTTAGTGTTGAAAAACCACATTTCGCACTTGTGTTGGTGCAGGAAACCACTTTTGCACTTGTATTGGTGTGGAAAAAACACTTTTCTCACTTGTGTTAGTGTTGAAAAACCACTTTTCGCACTTGTGATAGTGTTGAAAAACCACTTTTCGCACTTGTGTTAGTGTTGAAAAACCACATTTCGCACTTGTGTTGGTGCAGGAAACCACTTTTGCACTTGTATTAGTGTGGAAAACACACTTTTCTCACTTGTGTTAGTGTTGAAAAACCACTTTTCGCACTTGTATTAGTGTGGAAAAAACACTTATTGCACTTGTGATAGTGTTGAAAAACCACTTTTCGCACTTGTGTTAGTGTTGAAAAACCACATTTCGCACTTGTGTTGGTGCAGGAAACCACTTTTGCACTTGTATTAGTGTGGAAAAACCACTTTTCGCACTTGTGTTAGTGTTGAAAAACCACTTTTCGCACTTGTGTTAGTGTTGAAAAATCACTTTTCACACTTGTGTTGGTGCAGGAAACCACATTTGCACTTGTATTAGTGTGGAAAAACCACTTTTCGCACTTGTGTTAGTGTTGAAAAACCACTTTTCGCACTTGTGTTGGTGCAGGAAACCACTTTTGCACTTGTATTAGTGTGGAAAAAACACTTTTTGCACTTGTGATAGTGTTGAAAAACCACTTTTCGCACTTGTATTAGTGTTGAAAAACCACTTTTCGCACTTGTGTTGGTGCAGGAAACCACTTTTGCACTTGTATTAGTGTGGAAAAACCACTTTTCGCACTTGTGTTAGTGTTGAAAAACCACTTTTCGCACTTGTGTTAGTGTTGAAAAACCACTTTTCGCACTTGTGTTGGTGCAGGAAACCACTTTTGCACTTGTATTAGTGTGGAAAAAACACTTTTTGCACTCGTGATAGTGTTGAAAAACCACTTTTTGCACTTGTGTTAGTGTTGAAAAACCACTTTTCGCACTTGTGTTAGTGTTGAAAAACCACTTTTCGCACTTGTGTTGGTGCAGGAAACCACTTTTGCACTTGTATTAGTGTGGAAAAACCACTTTTCGCACTTGTGTTAGTGTTGAAAAACCACTTTTCGCACTTGTGTTAGAGTTGAAAAACCACTTTTCGCACTTGTGTTGGTGCAGGAAAACCACTTTTGCACTTGTATTAGTGTGGAAAAAACACTTTTTGCACTTGTGATAGTGTTGAAAAACCACTTTTTGCACTTGTGTTAGTGTTGAAAAACCACTTTTCGCACTTGTGTTAGTGTTGAAAAACCACTTTTCGCACTTGTGTTGGTGCAGGAAACCACTTTTGCACTTGTATTAGTGTGGAAAAAACACTTTTTGCACTTGTGATAGTGTTGAAAAACCACTTTTCGCCCTTGTGTTAGTGTTGAAAAACCACATTTCGCACTTGTGTTGGTGCAGGAAACCACTTTTGCACTTGTATTAGTGTGGAAAAAACACTTTTCTCACTTGTGTTAGTGTTGAAAAACCACTTTTCGCACTTGTGATAGTGTTGAAAAACCACTTTTCGCACTTGTGTTAGTGTTGAAAAACCACATTTCGCACTTGTGTTGGTGCAGGAAACCACTTTTGCACTTGTATTAGTGTGGAAAACACACTTTTCTCACTTGTGTTAGTGTTGAAAAACCACTTTTCGCACTTGTATTAGTGTGGAAAAAACACTTATTGCACTTGTGATAGTGTTGAAAAACCACTTTTCGCACTTGTGTTAGTGTTGAAAAACCACATTTCGCACTTGTGTTGGTGCAGGAAACCACTTTTGCACTTGTATTAGTGTGGAAAAACCACTTTTCGCACTTGTGTTAGTGTTGAAAAACCACTTTTCGCACTTGTGTTAGTGTTGAAAAATCACCTTTCACACTTGTGTTGGTGCAGGAAACCACATTTGCACTTGTATTAGTGTGGAAAAACCACTTTTCGCACTTGTGTTAGTGTTGAAAAACCACTTTTCGCACTTGTGTTGGTGCAGGAAACCACTTTTGCACTTGTATTAGTGTGGAAAAAACACTTTTTGCACTTGTGATAGTGTTGAAAAACCACTTTTCGCACTTGTATTAGTGTTGAAAAACCACTTTTCGCACTTGTGTTGGTGCAGGAAACCACTTTTGCACTTGTATTAGTGTGGAAAAACCACTTTTCGCACTTGTGTTAGTGTTGAAAAACCACTTTTCGCACTTGTGTTAGTGTTGAAAAACCACTTTTCGCACTTGTGTTGGTGCAGGAAACCACTTTTGCACTTGTATTAGTGTGGAAAAAACACTTTTTGCACTCGTGATAGTGTTGAAAAACCACTTTTCGCACTTGTGTTAGTGTTGAAAAACCACTTTTCGCACTTGTGTTAGTGTTGAAAAAACACTTTTCGCACTTGTGTTAGTGTTGAAAAACCACTTTTCGCACTTGTGTTGGTGCAGGAAACCACTTTTGCACTTGTATTAGTGTGGAAAAACCACTTTTCGCACTTGTGTTAGTGTTGAAAAACCACTTTTCGCACTTGTGTTAGAGTTGAAAAACCACTTTTCGCACTTGTGTTGGTGCAGGAAAACCACTTTTGCACTTGTATTAGTGTGGAAAAAACACTTTTTGCACTTGTGATAGTGTTGAAAAACCACTTTTTGCACTTGTGTTAGTGTTGAAAAACCACTTTTCGCACTTGTGTTAGTGTTGAAAAACCACTTTTCGCACTTGTGTTGGTGCAGGAAACAACTTTTGCACTTGTATTAGTGTGGAAAAACCACTTTTCGCACTTGTATTAGTGTGGAAAAACCACTTTTCGCACTTGTGTTAGTGTTGAAAAACCACTTTTCGCACTTGTGTTAGTGTTGAAAAACCACTTTTTCGCACTTGTGTTAGTGTTGAAAAACCGCTTTTCGCACTTCTCTTAGTGTTGAAAAACCACTTTTCGCACTTGTGTTGGTGCAGGAAACCACTTTTGCACTTGTATTAGTGTGGAAAAACCACTTTTTGCACTTGTGTTAGTGTTGAAAAACCACTTTTCGCACTTGTGTTAGTGTTGAAAAACCACTTTTCGCACTTCTGTTTGTGTTGAAAAACCACTTTTCGCACTTGTGTTGGTGCAGGAAACCACTATTGCACTTGTATTAGTGTGGAAAAAACACTTTTTGCACTTGTGATAGTGTTGAAAAACCACTTTTCGAACTTGTGTTAGTGTTAAAAACCACTTTTCGCACTTGTGTTGGTGCAGGAAACCACTTTTGCACTTGTATTAGTGTGGAAAAAACACTTTTTGCACTTGTGATAGTGTTGAAAAACCACTTTTCGCACTTGTGTTAGTGTTGAAAAACCACTTTTCGCACTTGTGTTGGTGCAGGAAACCACTTTTGCACTTGCATTAGTGTGGAAAAAACACTTTTTGCACTTGTGATAGTGTTGAAAAACCACTTTTCGCACTTGTGTTAGTGTTGAAAAACCACATTTCGCACTTGTGTTGGTGCAGGAAACCACTTTTGCACTTGTATTAGTGTGGAAAAAACACTTTTCTCACTTGTGTTAGTGTTGAAAAACCACTTTTCGCACTTGTGTTAGTGTTGAAAAACCACTTTTCGCACTTTTGTTGGTGCAGGAAACCACTTTTGCACTTGTATTAGTGTGGAAAAAACACTTTTTGCACTTGTGATAGTGTTGAAAAACCACTTTTCGCACTTGTGATAGTGTTGAAAAACCACTTTTCGCACTTGTGTTGGTGCAGGAAACCACTTTTGCACTTGTATTAGTGTGGAAAAACCACTTTTCGCACTTGTGTTAGTGTTGAAAAACCACTTTTCGCACTTGTGTTGGTGCAGGAAACCACTTTTGCACTTGTATTAGTGTGGAAAAAACACTTTTTGCACTTGTGATAGTGTTGAAAAACCACTTTTCGCACTTGTGTTAGTGTTGAAAAACCACTTTTCGCACTTGTGTTGGTGCAGGAAACCACTTTTGCACTTGTATTAGTGTGGAAAAACCACTTTTCGCACTTGTGTTAGTGTTGAAAAACCACTTTTCGCACTTGTGTTAGTGTTGAAAAACCACTTTTTGCACTTGTGTTGGTGCAGGAAACCACTTTTCGCACTTGTGTTAGTGTTGAAAAACCACTTTTCGCACTTGTGTTGGTGCAGGAAACCACTATTCCACTTGTATTAGTGTGGAAAAAACACTTTTTGCACTTGTGATAGTGTTGAAAAACCACTTTTCGAACTTGTGTTAGTGTTGAAAAACCACTTTTTGCACTTGTGTTAGTGTTGAAAAACCACCTTTTGCACTTGTGTTAGTGTTGAAAAACCACTTTTCGCGCTTGTGTTGGTGCAGGAAACCACTTTTGCACTTGTATTAGTGTGGAAAAAACACTTTTTGCACTTGTGATAGTGTTGAAAAACCACTTTTCGCACTTGTGTTAGTGTTGAAAAACCACTTTTCGCACTTGTGTTGGTGCAGGAAACCACTTTTGCACTTGTATTAGTGTGGAAAAAACACTTTTCGCTCTTGTGTTAGTGTTGAAAAACCACTTTTCGCACTTGTGTTAGTGTTGAAAAACCACTTTTCGCACTTGTGTTAGTGTTGAAAAACCACTTTTCACACTTGTGTTGGTGCAAGAAACCACTTTTGCACTTGTATTAGTGTGGAAAAAAACACTTTTTGCACTTGTGATAGTGTTGAAAAACCACTTTTCGCACTTGTGATAGTGTTGAAAAACCACTTTTCGCACTTGTGTTGGTGCAGGAAACCACTTTTGCACTTGTATTAGTGTGGAAAAAACACTTTTCTCACTTGTGTTAGTGTTGAAAAACCACTTTTCGCACTTGTGTTAGTGTTGAAAAACCATTTTCGCACTTGTGTTGGTGCAGGAAACCACTTTTGCACTTGTATTAGTGTGGAAAAAACACTTTTTGCACTTGTGATAGTGTTGAAAAACCACTTTTCGCACTTGCGTTAGTGTTGAAAAACCACTTTTCGCACTTGTGTTGGTGCAGGAAACCACTTTTGCACTTGTATTAGTGTGGAAAAACCACTTTTCGCACTTGTGTTAGTGTTGAAAAACCACTTTTCGCACTTATGTTGGAGCAGGAAACCACTTTTGCACTTGTATTAGTGTGGAAAAACCACTTTTCGCACTTGTGTTAGTGTTGAAAAACCACTTTTCGCACTTGTGTTAGTGTTGAAAAACCACTTTTCGCACTTGTGTTGGTGCAGGAAACCACTTTTGCACTTGTATTAGTGTGGAAAAACCACTTTTTGCACTTGTGTTAGTGTTGAAAAACCACTTTTCGCACTTGTGTTAGTGTTGAAAAACCACTTTTCGCACTTGTGTTAGTGTTGAAAGACCACTTTTCACACTTGTGTTGGTGCAGGAAACCACTTTTGCACTTGTATTAGTGTGGAAAAAACACTTTTTGCACTTGTGATAGTGTTGAAAAACCACTTTTCCCACTTGTGTTAGTGTTGAAAAACCACATTTTGCACTTGTGTTAGTGTTGAAAAACCACTTTTCGCACTTGTGTTGGTGCAGGAAACCACTTTTGCACTTGTATTAGTGTGGAAAAAAACACTTTTTGCACTTGTGATAGTGTTGAAAAACCACTTTTCGCACTTGTGTTAGTGTTGAAAAACCACTTTTCGCACTTGTGTTGGTGCAGGAAACCACTTTTGCACTTGTATTAGTGTGGAAAAAACACTTTTCGCACTTGTGTTAGTGTTGAAAAAGCACTTTTCGCACTTGTGTTAGTGTTGAAAAACCACTTTTCACACTTGTGTTGGTGCAGGAAACCACATTTGCACTTGTATTAGTGTGGAAAAACCTCTTTTCGCACTTGTGTTAGTGTTGAAAAACCACTTTTCGCACTTGTGTTGGTGCAGGAAACCACTTTTGCACTTGTATTAGTGTGGAAAAAACACTTTTTGCACTTGTGATAGTGTTGAAAAACCACTTTTCGCACTTGTGTTGGTGCAGGAAACCACTTTTGCACTTGTATTAGTGTGGAAAAAACACTTTTTGCACTCGTGATAGTGTTGAAAAACCACTTTTCGCACTTGTGTTAGTGTTGAAAAACCACTTTTCGCACTTGTGTTAGTGTTGAAAAACCACTTTTCGCACTTGTGTTAGTGTTGAAAAACCACTTTTCGCACTTGTGTTGGTGCAGGAAACCACTTTTGCACTTGTATTAGTGTGGAAAAACCACTTTTCGCACTTGTGTTAGTGTTGAAAAACCACTTTTCGCACTTGTGTTAGAGTTGAAAAACCACTTTTCGCACTTGTGTTGGTGCAAGAAAACCACTTTTGCACTTGTATTAGTGTGGAAAAAACACTTTTTGCACTTGTGATAGTGTTGAAAAACCACTTTTTGCACTTGTGTTAGTGTTGAAAAACCACTTTTCGCACTTGTGTTAGTGTTGAAAAACCACTTTTCGCACTTGTGTTGGTGCAGGAAACCACTTTTGCACTTGTATTAGTGTGGAAAAAACACTTTTTGCACTTGTGATAGTGTTGAAAAACCACTTTTCGCCCTTGTGTTAGTGTTGAAAAACCACATTTCGCACTTGTGTTGGTGCAGGAAACCACTTTTGCACTTGTATTAGTGTGGAAAAAACACTTTTCTCACTTGTGTTAGTGTTGAAAAACCACTTTTCGCACTTGTGATAGTGTTGAAAAACCACTTTTCGCACTTGTGTTAGTGTTGAAAAACCACATTTCGCACTTGTGTTGGTGCAGGAAACCACTTTTGCACTTGTATTAGTGTGGAAAACACACTTTTCTCACTTGTGTTAGTGTTGAAAAACCACTTTTCGCACTTGTATTAGTGTGGAAAAAACACTTATTGCACTTGTGATAGTGTTGAAAAACCACTTTTCGCACTTGTGTTAGTGTTGAAAAACCACATTTCGCACTTGTGTTGGTGCAGGAAACCACTTTTGCACTTGTATTAGTGTGGAAAAACCACTTTTCGCACTTGTGTTAGTGTTGAAAAACCACTTTTCGCACTTGTGTTAGTGTTGAAAAATCACTTTTCACACTTGTGTTGGTGCAGGAAACCACATTTGCACTTGTATTAGTGTGGAAAAACCACTTTTCGCACTTGTGTTAGTGTTGAAAAACCACTTTTCGCACTTGTGTTGGTGCAGGAAACCACTTTTGCACTTGTATTAGTGTGGAAAAAACACTTTTTGCACTTGTGATAGTGTTGAAAAACCACTTTTCGCACTTGTATTAGTGTTGAAAAACCACTTTTCGCACTTATGTTGGTGCAGGAAACCACTTTTGCACTTGTATTAGTGTGGAAAAACCACTTTTCGCACTTGTGTTAGTGTTGAAAAACCACTTTTCGCACTTGTGTTAGTGTTGAAAAACCACTTTTCGCACTTGTGTTGGTGCAGGAAACCACTTTTGCACTTGTATTAGTGTGGAAAAAACACTTTTTGCACTCGTGATAGTGTTGAAAAACCACTTTTCGCACTTGTGTTAGTGTTGAAAAACCACTTTTCGCACTTGTGTTAGTGTTGAAAAAACACTTTTCGCACTTGTGTTAGTGTTGAAAAACCACTTTTCGCACTTGTGTTGGTGCAGGAAACCACTTTTGCACTTGTATTAGTGTGGAAAAACCACTTTTCGCACTTGTGTTAGTGTTGAAAAACCACTTTTCGCACTTGTGTTAGAGTTGAAAAACCACTTTTCGCACTTGTGTTGGTGCAGGAAAACCACTTTTGCACTTGTATTAGTGTGGAAAAAACACTTTTTGCACTTGTGATAGTGTTGAAAAACCACTTTTTGCACTTGTGTTAGTGTTGAAAAACCACTTTTCGCACTTGTGTTAGTGTTGAAAAACCACTTTTCGCACTTGTGTTGGTGCAGGAAACCACTTTTGCACTTGTATTAGTGTGGAAAAAACACTTTTTGCACTTGTGATAGTGTTGAAAAACCACTTTTTGCACTTGTGTTAGTGTTGAAAAACCACATTTCGCACTTGTGTTGGTGCAGGAAACCACTTTTGCACTTGTATTAGTGTGGAAAAAACACTTTTCTCACTTGTGTTAGTGTTGAAAAACCACTTTTCGCACTTGTGATAGTGTTGAAAAACCACTTTTCGCACTTGTGTTAGTGTTGAAAAACCACATTTTGCACTTGTGTTGGTGCAGGAAACCACTTTTGCACTTGTATTAGTGTGGAAAAAACACTTTTCTCACTTGTGTTAGTGTTGAAAAACCACTTTTCGCACTTGTATTAGTGTGGAAAAAACACTTTTTGCACTTTGATAGTGTTGAAAAACCACTTTTCGCACTTGTGTTAGTGTTGAAAAACCACATTTCGCACTTGTGTTGGTGCAGGAAACCACTTTTGCACTTGTATTAGTGTGGAAAAACCACTTTTCGCACTTGTGTTAGTGTTGAAAAACCACTTTTCGAACTTGTGTTAGTGTTAAAAACCACTTTTCGCACTTGTGTTGGTGCAGGAAACCACTTTTGCACTTGTATTAGTG
Organism: Myxine glutinosa; assembly: GCF_964187855.1. NCBI lineage: Eukaryota > Metazoa > Chordata > Myxini > Myxiniformes > Myxinidae > Myxine > Myxine glutinosa. The sequence goes on from NW_027616950.1 coordinate 52,950, forward strand.
TGGAAAAAACACTTTTTGCACTTGTGATAGTGTTGAAAAACCACTTTTCGCACTTGTGTTAGTGTTGAAAAACCACTTTTCGCACTTGTGTTGGTGCAGGAAACCACTTTTGCACTTGCATTAGTGTGGAAAAAACACTTTTTGCACTTGTGATAGTGTTGAAAAACCACTTTTCGCACTTGTGTTAGTGTTGAAAAACCACATTTCGCACTTGTGTTGGTGCAGGAAACCACTTTTGCACTTGTATTAGTGTGGAAAAAACACTTTTCTCACTTGTGTTAGTGTTGAAAAACCACTTTTCGCACTTGTGTTAGTGTTGAAAAACCACTTTTCGCACTTGTGTTGGTGCAGGAAACCACTTTTGCACTTGTATTAGTGTGGAAAAAACACTTTTTGCACTTGTGATAGTGTTGAAAAACCACTTTTCGCACTTGTGTTAGTGTTGAAAAACCACTTTTCGCACTTGTGTTGGTGCAGGAAACCACTTTTGCACTTGTATTAGTGTGGAAAAACCACTTTTCGCACTTGTGTTAGTGTTGAAAAACCACTTTTTGCACTTGTGTTAGTGTTGAAAAACCACTTTTCGCACTTGTGTTGGTGCAGGAAACCACTTTTGCACTTGTATTAGTGTGGAAAAACCACTTTTTGCACTTGTGTTAGTGTTGAAAAACCACTTTTCGCACTTGTGTTAGTGTTGAAAAACCACTTTTCGCACTTGTGTTAGTGTTGAAAAACCACTTTTCGCACTTGTGTTGGTGCAGGAAACCACTATTGCACTTGTATTAGTGTGGAAAAAACACTTTTTGCACTTGTGATAGTGTTGAAAAACCACTTTTCGAACTTGTGTTAGTGTTGATAAACGACTTTTCGCACTTGTGTTGGTGCAGGAAACCACTTTTGCACTTGTATTAGTGTGGAAAAACCACTTTTCGCACTTGTGTTAGTGTTGAAAAACCACTTTTCGCACTTGTGTTAGTGTTTAAAAACCACTTTTCGCACTTGTGTTGGTGCAGGAAACCACTTTTGCACTTGTATTAGTGTGGAAAAAACACTTTTTGCACTTGTGATAGTGTTGAAAAACCACTTTTTGCACTTGTGTTAGTGTTGAAAAACCACCTTTCGCACTTGTGTTAGTGTTGAAAAACCACTTTTCGCGCTTGTGTTGGTGCAGGAAACCACTTTTGCACTTGTATTAGTGTGGAAAAAACACTTTTTGCACTTGTGATAGTGTTGAAAAACCACTTTTCGCACTTGTGTTAGTGTTGAAAAACCACTTTTCGCACTTGTGTTGGTGCAGGAAACCACTTTTGCACTTGTATTAGTGTGGAAAAAACACTTTTCGCTCTTGTGTTAGTGTTGAAAAACCACTTTTCGCACTTGTGTTAGTGTTGAAAAACCACTTTTCGCACTTGTGTTAGTGTTGAAAAACCACTTTTCACACTTGTGTTGGTGCAAGAAACCACTTTTGCACTTGTATTAGTGTGGAAAAAACACTTTTTGCACTTGTGATAGTGTTGAAAAACCACTTTTCGCACTTGTGATAGTGTTGAAAAACCACTTTTCGCACTTGTGTTGGTGCAGGAAACCACTTTTGCACTTGTATTAGTGTGGAAAAAACACTTTTCTCACTTGTGTTAGTGTTGAAAAACCACTTTTCGCACTTGTGTTAGTGTTGAAAAACCATTTTCGCACTTGTGTTGGTGCAGGAAACCACTTTTGCACTTGTATTAGTGTGGAAAAAACACTTTTTGCACTTGTGATAGTGTTGAAAAACCACTTTTCGCACTTGCGTTAGTGTTGAAAAACCACTTTTCGCACTTGTGTTGTTGCAGGAAACCACTTTTGCACTTGTATTAGTGTGGAAAAACCACTTTTCGCACTTGTGTTAGTGTTGAAAAACCACTTTTCGCACTTATGTTGGAGCAGGAAACCACTTTTGCACTTGTATTAGTGTGGAAAAACCACTTTTCGCACTTGTGTTAGTGTTGAAAAACCACTTTTCGCACTTGTGTTCGTGTTGAAAAACCACTTTTCGCACTTGTGTTGGTGCAGGAAACCACTTTTGCACTTGTATTAGTGTGGAAAAACCACTTTTTGCACTTGTGTTAGTGTTGAAAAACCACTTTTCGCACTTGTGTTAGTGTTGAAAAACCACTTTTCGCACTTGTGTTAGTGTTGAAAAACCACTTTTCACACTTGTGTTGGTGCAGGAAACCACTTTTGCACTTGTATTAGTGTGGAAAAAACACTTTTTGCACTTGTGATAGTGTTGAAAAACCACTTTTCACACTTGTGTTAGTGTTGAAAAACCACATTTTGCACTTGTGTTAGTGTTGAAAAACCACTTTTCGCACTTGTGTTGGTGCAGGAAACCACTTTTGCACTTGTATTAGTGTGGAAAAAACACTTTTTGCACTTGTGATAGTGTTGATAAACCACTTTTCGCACTTGTGTTAGTGTTGAAAAACCACTTTTCGCACTTGTGTTGGTGCAGGAAACCACTTTTGCACTTGTATTAGTGTGGAAAAACCTCTTTTCGCACTTGTGTTAGTGTTGAAAAACCACTTTTCGCACTTGTGTTGGTGCAGGAAACCACTTTTGCACTTGTATTAGTGTGGAAAAAACACTTTTTGCACTTGTGATAGTGTTGAAAAACCACTTTTCGCACTTGTATTAGTGTTGAAAAACCACTTTTCGCACTTGTGTTGGTGCAGGAAACCACTTTTGCACTTGTATTAGTGTGGAAAAACCACTTTTCGCACTTGTGTTAGTGTTGAAAAACCACTTTTCGCACTTGTGTTGGTGCAGGAAACCACTTTTGCACTTGTATTAGTGTGGAAAAAACACTTTTTGCACTCGTGATAGTGTTGAAAAACCACTTTTCGCACTTGTGTTAGTGTTGAAAAACCACTTTTCGCACTTGTGTTAGTGTTGAAAAACCACTTTTCGCACTTGTGTTAGTGTTGAAAAACCACTTTTCGCACTTGTGTTGGTGCAGGAAACCACTTTTGCACTTGTATTAGTGTGGAAAAACCACTTTTCGCACTTGTGTTAGTGTTGAAAAACCACTTTTCGCACTTGTGTTAGAGTTGAAAAACCACTTTTCGCACTTGTGTTGGTGCAGGAAAACCACTTTTGCACTTGTATTAGTGTGGAAAAAACACTTTTTGCACTTGTGATAGTGTTGAAAAACCACTTTTTGCACTTGTGTTAGTGTTGAAAAACCACTTTTCGCACTTGTGTTAGTGTTGAAAAACCACTTTTCGCACTTGTGTTGGTGCAGGAAACCACTTTTGCTCTTGTATTAGTGTGGAAAAAACACTTTTTGCACTTGTGATAGTGTTGAAAAACCACTTTTCGCCCTTGTGTTAGTGTTGAAAAACCACATTTCGCACTTGTGTTGGTGCAGGAAACCACTTTTGCACTTGTATTAGTGTGGAAAAAACACTTTTCTCACTTGTGTTAGTGTTGAAAAACCACTTTTCGCACTTGTGATAGTGTTGAAAAACCACTTTTCGCACTTGTGTTAGTGTTGAAAAACCACATTTCGCACTTGTGTTGGTGCAGGAAACCACTTTTGCACTTGTATTAGTGTGGAAAAAACACTTTTCTCACTTGTGTTAGTGTTGAAAAACCACTTTTTGCACTTGTATTAGTGTGGAAAAAACACTTATTGCACTTGTGATAGTGTTGAAAAACCACTTTTCGCACTTGTGTTAGTGTTGAAAAACCACATTTCGCACTTGTGTTGGTGCAGGAAACCACTTTTGCACTTGTATTAGTGTGGAAAAACCACTTTTCGCACTTGTGTTAGTGTTGAAAAACCACTTTTCGCACTTGTGTTAGTGTTGAAAAATCACTTTTCACACTTGTGTTGGTGCAGGAAACCACATTTGCACTTGTATTAGTGTGGAAAAACCACTTTTCGCACTTGTGTTAGTGTTGAAAAACCACTTTTCGCACTTGTGTTGGTGCAGGAAACCACTTTTGCACTTGTATTAGTGTGGAAAAAACACTTTTTGCACTTGTGATAGTGTTGAAAAACCACTTTTCGCACTTGTATTAGTGTTGAAAAACCACTTTTCGCACTTGTGTTGGTGCAGGAAACCACTTTTGCACTTGTATTAGTGTGGAAAAACCACTTTTCGCACTTGTGTTAGTGTTGAAAAACCACTTTTCGCACTTGTGTTAGTGTTGAAAAACCACTTTTCGCACTTGTGTTGGTGCAGGAAACCACTTTTGCACTTGTATTAGTGTGGAAAAAACACTTTTTGCACTCGTGATAGTGTTGAAAAACCACTTTTCGCACTTGTGTTAGTGTTGAAAAACCACTTTTCGCACTTGTGTTAGTGTTGAAAAAACACTTTTCGCACTTGTGTTAGTGTTGAAAAACCACTTTTCGCACTTGTGTTGGTGCAGGAAACCACTTTTGCACTTGTATTAGTGTGGAAAAACCACTTTTCGCACTTGTGTTAGTGTTGAAAAACCACTTTTCGCACTTGTGTTAGAGTTGAAAAACCACTTTTCGCACTTGTGTTGGTGCAGGAAAACCACTTTTGCACTTGTATTAGTGTGGAAAAAACACTTTTTGCACTTGTGATAGTGTTGAAAAACCACTTTTTGCACTTGTGTTAGTGTTGAAAAACCACTTTTCGCACTTGTGTTAGTGTTGAAAAACCACTTTTCGCACTTGTGTTGGTGCAGGAAACCACTTTTGCACTTGTATTAGTGTGGAAAAAACACTTTTTGCACTTGTGATAGTGTTGAAAAACCACTTTTTGCACTTGTGTTAGTGTTGAAAAACCACATTTCGCACTTGTGTTGGTGCAGGAAACCACTTTTGCACTTGTATTAGTGTGGAAAAAACACTTTTCTCACTTGTGTTAGTGTTGAAAAACCACTTTTCGCACTTGTGATAGTGTTGAAAAACCACTTTTCGCACTTGTGTTAGTGTTGAAAAACCACATTTCGCACTTGTGTTGGTGCAGGAAACCACTTTTGCACTTGTATTAGTGTGGAAAAAACACTTTTCTCACTTGTGTTAGTGTTGAAAAACCACTTTTCGCACTTGTATTAGTGTGGAAAAAACACTTTTTGCACTTGTGATAGTGTTGAAAAACCACTTTTCGCACTTGTGTTAGTGTTGAAAAACCACATTTCGCACTTGTGTTGGTGCAGGAAACCACTTTTGCACTTGTATTAGTGTGGAAAAACCACTTTTCGCACTTGTGTTAGTGTTGAAAAAACACTTTTCGCACTTGTGTTAGTGTTGAAAAATCACTTTTCGCACTTGTGTTGGTGCAGGAAACCACTTTTGCAATTGTATTAGTGTGGAAAAAACATTTTTTGCACTTGTGATAGTGTTGAAAACCACTTTTAGCACTTGTGATAGTGTTGACAAACCACTTTTCGCACTTGTGTTGGTGCAGGAAACCACTTTTGCACTTGTATTAGTGTGGAAAAAACACTTTTTGCACTTGTGATAGTGTTGAAAAACCACTTTTCGCACTTGTGTTAGTGTTGAAAAACCACTTTTCGCACTTGTGTTGGTGCAGGAAACCACTTTTGCACTTGTATTAGTGTGGAAAAACCACTTTTCGCACTTGTGTTAGTGTTGAAAAACCACTTTTCGCACTTGTGTTAGTGTTGAAAAACCACTTTTCGCACTTGTGTTGGTGCAGGGAACCACTTTTGCACTTGTATTAGTGTGGAAAAAACACTTTTTGCACTTGTGATAGTGTTGAAAAACCACTTTTCACACTTGTGTTAGTGTTGAAAAACCACATTTCGCACTTGTGTTAGTGTTGAAAAACCACTTTTCGCACTTGTGTTGGTGCAGGAAACCACTTTTGCACTTGTATAAGTGTGGAAAAAACACTTTTTGCACTTGTGATAGTGTTGAAAAACCACTTTTCGCACTTGTGTTAGTGTTGAAAAACCACTTTTCGCACTTGTGTTGGTGCAGGAAACCACTTTTGCACTTGTATTAGTGTGGAAAAAACACTTTTCGCACTTGTGTTAGTGTTGAAAAACCACTTTTCGCACTTGTGTTGGTGCAGGAAACCACTTTTGCACTTGTATTAGTGTGGAAAAACCACTTTTCGCACTTCTGTTAGTGTTGAAAAACCACTTTTCGCACTTGTGTTGGTGCAGGAAACCACTATTGCACTTGCATTAGTGTGGAAAAAACACTTTTTGCACTTGTGATAGTGTTGAAAAACCACTTTTCGCACTTGTGTTAGTGTTGAAAAACCACATTTCGCACTTGTGTTGGTGCAGGAAACCACTTTTGCACTTGTATTAGTGTGGAAAAAACACTTTTCTCACTTGTGTTATTGTTGAAAAACCACTTTTCGCACTTGTGTTAGTGTTGAAAAACCACTTTTCGCACTTGTGTTGGTGCAGGAAACCACTTTTGCACTTGTATTAGTGTGGAAAAAACACATTTTGCACTTGTGATAGTGTTGAAAAACCACTTTTCGCACTTGTGTTAGTGTTGAAAAACCACTTTTCGCACTTGTGTTGGTGCAGGAAACCACTTTTGCACTTGTATTAGTGTGGCAAAACCACTTTTCGCACTTGTGTTAGTGTTGAAAAACCACTTTTCGCACTTGTGTTAGTGTTGAAAAACCACTTTTCGCACTTGTGTTAGTGTTGAAAAACCGCTTTTCGCACTTCTCTTAGTGTTGAAAAACCACTTTTCGCACTTAGTGTTGGTGCAGGAAACCACTTTTGCACTTGTATTAGTGTGGAAAAACCACTTTTTGCACTTGTGTTAGTGTTGAAAAACCACTTTTCGCACTTGTGTTAGTGTTGAAAAACCACTTTTCGCACTTGTGTTGGTGCAGGGAACCACTTTTGCACTTGTATTAGTGTGGAAAAACCACTTTTCGCACTTGTGTTAGTGTTGAAAAACCACTTTTCGCACTTGTGTTAGTGTTGAAAAACCACTTTTCGCACTTGTGTTAGTGTTGAAAAACCACTTTTCGCACTTGTGTTGGTGCAGGGAACCACTTTTGCACTTGTATTAATGTGGAAAAAACACTTTTTGCACTTGTGATAGTGTTGAAAAACCACTTTTCACACTTGTGTTAGTGTTGAAAAACCACATTTCGCACTTGTGTTAGTGTTGAAAAACCACTTTTCGCACTTGTGTTGGTGCAGGAAACCACTTTTGCACTTGTATAAGTGTGGAAAAAACACTTTTTGCACTTGTGATAGTGTTGAAAAACCACTTTTCGCACTTGTGTTAGTGTTGAAAAACCACTTTTCGCACTTGTGTTGGTGCAGGAAACCACTTTTGCACTTGTATTAGTGTGGAAAAAACACTTTTCGCACTTGTGTTAGTGTTGAAAAACCACTTTTCGCACTTGTGTTGGTGCAGGAAACCACTTTTGCACTTGTATTAGTGTGGAAAAACCACTTTTCGCACTTCTGTTAGTGTTGAAAAACCACTTTTCGCACTTGTGTTGGTGCAGGAAACCACTATTGCACTTGCATTAGTGTGGAAAAAACACTTTTTGCACTTGTGATAGTGTTGAAAAACCACTTTTCGCACTTGTGTTAGTGTTGAAAAACCACATTTCGCACTTGTGTTGGTGCAGGAAACCACTTTTGCACTTGTATTAGTGTGGAAAAAACACTTTTCTCACTTGTGTTATTGTTGAAAAACCACTTTTCGCACTTGTGTTAGTGTTGAAAAACCACTTTTCGCACTTGTGTTGGTGCAGGAAACCACTTTTGCACTTGTATTAGTGTGGAAAAAACACATTTTGCACTTGTGATAGTGTTGAAAAACCACTTTTCGCACTTGTGTTAGTGTTGAAAAACCACTTTTCGCACTTGTGTTGGTGCAGGAAACCACTTTTGCACTTGTATTAGTGTGGAAAAACCACTTTTCGCACTTGTGTTAGTGTTGAAAAACCACTTTTCGCACTTGTGTTAGTGTTGAAAAACCACTTTTCGCACTTGTGTTAGTGTTGAAAAACCGCTTTTCGCACTTCCCTTAGTGTTGAAAAACCACTTTTCGCACTTGTGTTGGTGCAGGAAACCACTTTTGCACTTGTATTAGTGTGGAAAAACCACTTTTTGCACTTGTGTTAGTGTTGAAAAACCACTTTTCGCACTTGTGTTAGTGTTGAAAAACCACTTTTCGCACTTCTGTTTGTGTTGAAAAACCACTTTTTGCACTTGTGTTGGTGCAGGAAACCACTATTGCACTTGTATTAGTGTGGAAAAAACACTTTTTGCACTTGGGATAGTGTTGAAAAACCACTTTTCGCACTTGTGTTAGTGTTAAAAACCACTTTTCGCACTTGTGTTGGTGCAGGAAACCACTTTTACACTTGTATTAGTGTGGAAAACCACTTTTCGCACTTGTGTTAGTGTTTAAAAACCACTTTTCACACTTGTGTTAGTGTTGAAAAACCACATTTCGCACTTGTGTTAGTGTTGAAAAACCACTTTTCGCACTTGTGTTGGTGCAGGAAACCACTTTTGCACTTGTATAAGTGTGGAAAAAACACTTTTTGCACTTGTGATAGTGTTGAAAAACCACTTTTCGCACTTGTGTTAGTGTTGAAAAACCACTTTTCGCACTTGTGTTAGTGTTGAAAAACCACTTTTCGCACTTGTGTTGGTGCAGGAAACCACTTTTGCACTTTTATTAATGTGGAAAAAACACTTTTCTCACTTGTGTTAGTGTTGAAAAACCACTTTTCGCACTTGTGTTAGTGTTGAAAAACCACTTTTCGCACTTGTGTTGGTGCAGGAATCCACTTTTGCACTTGTATTAGTGTGGAAAAAACACTTTTTGCACTTGTGATAGTGTTGAAAAACCACTTTTTGCACTTGTGTTAGTGTTGAAAAACCACTTTTCGCACTTGTGTTAGTGTTGAAAAACTACTTTTCACACTTGTGTTGGTGCAGGAAACCACTTTTGCACTTGTATTAGTGTGGAAAAAACACTTTTTGCACTTGTGATAGTGTTGAAAAACCACTTTTCACACTTGTGTTAGTGTTGAAAAACCACATTTCGCACTTGTGTTGGTGCAGGAAACCACTTTTGCACTTGTATTAGTGTGGAAAAAACACTTTTCTCACTTGTGTTAGTATTGAAAAACCACTTTTCGCACTTGTGTTAGTGTTGAAAAACCACTTTTCGCACTTGTGTTGGTGCAGGAACCACTTTTGCACTTGTATTAGTGTGGAAAAAACACTTTTTGCACTTGTGATAGTGTTGAAAAACCACTTTTCGCACTTGTGTTAGTGTTGAAAAACCACTTTTCGCACTTGTGTTGGTGCAGGAAACCACTTTTGCACTTGTATTAGTGTGGAAAAACCACTTTTCGCACTTGTGTTAGTGTTGAAAAACCACTTTTCGCACTTGTGTTAGTGTTGAAAAACCACTTTTCGCACTTGTGTTGGTGCAGGAAACCACTTTTGCACTTGTATTAGTGTGGAAAAACCACTTTTTGCACTTGTGTTAGTGTTGAAAAACCACTTTTCGCACTTGTGTTAGTGTTGAAAAACCACTTTTCGCACTTCTGTTAGTGTTAAAAACCACTTTTCGCACTTGTGTTGGTGCAGGAAACCACTTTTACACTTGTATTAGTGTGGAAAACCACTTTTCGCACTTGTGTTAGTGTTTAAAAACCACTTTTCACACTTGTGTTAGTGTTGAAAAACCACATTTCGCACTTGTGTTAGTGTTGAAAAACCACTTTTCGCACTTGTGTTGGTGCAGGAAACCACTTTTGCACTTGTATAAGTGTGGAAAAAACACTTTTTGCACTTGTGATAGTGTTGAAAAACCACTTTTCGCACTTGTGTTAGTGTTGAAAAACCACTTTTCGCACTTGTGTTAGTGTTGAAAAACCACTTTTCGCACTTGTGTTGGTGCAGGAAACCACTTTTGCACTTTTATTAATGTGGAAAAAACACTTTTCTCACTTGTGTTAGTGTTGAAAAACCACTTTTCGCACTTGTGTTAGTGTTGAAAAACCACTTTTCGCACTTGTGTTGGTGCAGGAATCCACTTTTGCACTTGTATTAGTGTGGAAAAAACACTTTTTGCACTTGTGATAGTGTTGAAAAACCACTTTTTGCACTTGTGTTAGTGTTGAAAAACCACTTTTCGCACTTGTGTTAGTGTTGAAAAACTACTTTTCACACTTGTGTTGGTGCAGGAAACCACTTTTGCACTTGTATTAGTGTGGAAAAAACACTTTTTGCACTTGTGATAGTGTTGAAAAACCACTTTTCACACTTGTGTTAGTGTTGAAAAACCACATTTCGCACTTGTGTTGGTGCAGGAAACCACTTTTGCACTTGTATTAGTGTGGAAAAAACACTTTTCTCACTTGTGTTAGTATTGAAAAACCACTTTTCGCACTTGTGTTAGTGTTGAAAAACCACTTTTCGCACTTGTGTTGGTGCAGGAACCACTTTTGCACTTGTATTAGTGTGGAAAAAACACTTTTTGCACTTGTGATAGTGTTGAAAAACCACTTTTCGCACTTGTGTTAGTGTTGAAAAACCACTTTTCGCACTTGTGTTGGTGCAGGAAACCACTTTTGCACTTGTATTAGTGTGGAAAAACCACTTTTCGCACTTGTGTTAGTGTTGAAAAACCACTTTTCGCACTTGTGTTAGTGTTGAAAAACCACTTTTCGCACTTGTGTTGGTGCAGGAAACCACTTTTGCACTTGTATTAGTGTGGAAAAACCACTTTTTGCACTTGTGTTAGTGTTGAAAAACCACTTTTCGCACTTGTGTTAGTGTTGAAAAACCACTTTTCGCACTTCTGTTAGTGTTGAAAAACCACTTTTCGCACTTGTGTTGGTGCAGGAAACCACTATTACACTTGTATTAGTGTGGAAAAAACACTTTTTGCACTTGTGATAGTGTTGAAAAACCACTTTTCGCACTTGTGTTAGTGTTGAAAAACCACTTTTCGCACTTGTGTTAGTGTTGAAAAACCACTTTTCGCACTTGTGTTGGTGCAGGAAACCACTTTTGCACTTGTATTAGTGTGGAAAAAACACTTTTTGCACTTGTGATAGTGTTGAAAAACCACTTTTCGCACTTGTGTTAGTGTTGAAAAACCACATTTCGCACTTGTGTTGGTGCAGGAAACCACTTTTGCACTTGTATTAGTGTGGAAAAAACACTTTTCTCACTTGTGTTAGTGTTGAAAAACCACTTTTCGCACTTGTGATAGTGTTGAAAAACCACTTTTCGCACTTGTGTTAGTGTTGAAAAACCACATTTCGCACTTGTGTTGGTGCAGGAAACCACTTTTGCAATTGTATTAGTGTGGAAAAAACATTTTTTGCACTTGTGATAGTGTTGAAAACCACTTTTAGCACTTGTGATAGTGTTGACAAACCACTTTTCGCACTTGTGTTGGTGCAGGAAACCACTTTTGCACTTGTATTAGTGTGGAAAAAACACTTTTTGCACTTGTGATAGTGTTGAAAAACCACTTTTCGCACTTGTGTTAGTGTTGAAAAACCACTTTTCGCACTTGTGTTGGTGCAGGAAACCACTTTTGCACTTGTATTAGTGTGGAAAAACCACTTTTCGCACTTGTGTTAGTGTTGAAAAACCACTTTTCGCACTTGTGTTAGTGTTGAAAAACCACTTTTCGCACTTGTGTTGGTGCAGGGAACCACTTTTGCACTTGTATTAGTGTGGAAAAAACACTTTTTGCACTTGTGATAGTGTTGAAAAACCACTTTTCACACTTGTGTTAGTGTTGAAAAACCACATTTCGCACTTGTGTTAGTGTTGAAAAACCACTTTTCGCACTTGTGTTGGTGCAGGAAACCACTTTTGCACTTGTATAAGTGTGGAAAAAACACTTTTTGCACTTGTGATAGTGTTGAAAAACCACTTTTCGCACTTGTGTTAGTGTTGAAAAACCACTTTTCGCACTTGTGTTGGTGCAGGAAACCACTTTTGCACTTGTATTAGTGTGGAAAAAACACTTTTCGCACTTGTGTTAGTGTTGAAAAACCACTTTTCGCACTTGTGTTGGTGCAGGAAACCACTTTTGCACTTGTATTAGTGTGGAAAAACCACTTTTCGCACTTCTGTTAGTGTTGAAAAACCACTTTTCGCACTTGTGTTGGTGCAGGAAACCACTATTGCACTTGCATTAGTGTGGAAAAAACACTTTTTGCACTTGTGATAGTGTTGAAAAACCACTTTTCGCACTTGTGTTAGTGTTGAAAAACCACATTTCGCACTTGTGTTGGTGCAGGAAACCACTTTTGCACTTGTATTAGTGTGGAAAAAACACTTTTCTCACTTGTGTTATTGTTGAAAAACCACTTTTCGCACTTGTGTTAGTGTTGAAAAACCACTTTTCGCACTTGTGTTGGTGCAGGAAACCACTTTTGCACTTGTATTAGTGTGGAAAAAACACATTTTGCACTTGTGATAGTGTTGAAAAACCACTTTTCGCACTTGTGTTAGTGTTGAAAAACCACTTTTCGCACTTGTGTTGGTGCAGGAAACCACTTTTGCACTTGTATTAGTGTGGCAAAACCACTTTTCGCACTTGTGTTAGTGTTGAAAAACCACTTTTCGCACTTGTGTTAGTGTTGAAAAACCACTTTTCGCACTTGTGTTAGTGTTGAAAAACCGCTTTTCGCACTTCTCTTAGTGTTGAAAAACCACTTTTCGCACTTGTGTTGGTGCAGGAAACCACTTTTGCACTTGTATTAGTGTGGAAAAACCACTTTTTGCACTTGTGTTAGTGTTGAAAAACCACTTTTCGCACTTGTGTTAGTGTTGAAAAACCACTTTTCGCACTTGTGTTGGTGCAGGGAACCACTTTTGCACTTGTATTAGTGTGGAAAAACCACTTTTCGCACTTGTGTTCGTGTTGAAAAACCACTTTTCGCACTTGTGTTAGTGTTGAAAAACCACTTTTCGCACTTGTGTTAGTGTTGAAAAACCACTTTTCGCACTTGTGTTGGTGCAGGGAACCACTTTTGCACTTGTATTAATGTGGAAAAAACACTTTTTGCACTTGTGATAGTGTTGAAAAACCACTTTTCACACTTGTGTTAGTGTTGAAAAACCACATTTCGCACTTGTGTTAGTGTTGAAAAACCACTTTTCGCACTTGTGTTGGTGCAGGAAACCACTTTTGCACTTGTATAAGTGTGGAAAAAACACTTTTTGCACTTGTGATAGTGTTGAAAAACCACTTTTCGCACTTGTGTTAGTGTTGAAAAACCACTTTTCGCACTTGTGTTGGTGCAGGAAACCACTTTTGCACTTGTATTAGTGTGGAAAAAACACTTTTCGCACTTGTGTTAGTGTTGAAAAACCACTTTTCGCACTTGTGTTGGTGCAGGAAACCACTTTTGCACTTGTATTAGTGTGGAAAAACCACTTTTCGCACTTCTGTTAGTGTTGAAAAACCACTTTTCGCACTTGTGTTGGTGCAGGAAACCACTATTGCACTTGCATTAGTGTGGAAAAAACACTTTTTGCACTTGTGATAGTGTTGAAAAACCACTTTTCGCACTTGTGTTAGTGTTGAAAAACCACATTTCGCACTTGTGTTGGTGCAGGAAACCACTTTTGCACTTGTATTAGTGTGGAAAAAACACTTTTCTCACTTGTGTTATTGTTGAAAAACCACTTTTCGCACTTGTGTTAGTGTTGAAAAACCACTTTTCGCACTTGTGTTGGTGCAGGAAACCACTTTTGCACTTGTATTAGTGTGGAAAAAACACATTTTGCACTTGTGATAGTGTTGAAAAACCACTTTTCGCACTTGTGTTAGTGTTGAAAAACCACTTTTCGCACTTGTGTTGGTGCAGGAAACCACTTTTGCACTTGTATTAGTGTGGAAAAACCACTTTTCGCACTTGTGTTAGTGTTGAAAAACCACTTTTCGCACTTGTGTTAGTGTTGAAAAACCACTTTTCGCACTTGTGTTAGTGTTGAAAAACCGCTTTTCGCACTTCCCTTAGTGTTGAAAAACCACTTTTCGCACTTGTGTTGGTGCAGGAAACCACTTTTGCACTTGTATTAGTGTGGAAAAACCACTTTTTGCACTTGTGTTAGTGTTGAAAAACCACTTTTCGCACTTGTGTTAGTGTTGAAAAACCACTTTTCGCACTTCTGTTTGTGTTGAAAAACCACTTTTCGCACTTGTGTTGGTGCAGGAAACCACTATTGCACTTGTATTAGTGTGGAAAAAACACTTTTTGCACTTGGGATAGTGTTGAAAAACCACTTTTCGCACTTGTGTTAGTGTTAAAAACCACTTTTCGCACTTGTGTTGGTGCAGGAAACCACTTTTACACTTGTATTAGTGTGGAAAACCACTTTTCGCACTTGTGTTAGTGTTTAAAAACCACTTTTCACACTTGTGTTAGTGTTGAAAAACCACATTTCGCACTTGTGTTAGTGTTGAAAAACCACTTTTCGCACTTGTGTTGGTGCAGGAAACCACTTTTGCACTTGTATAAGTGTGGAAAAAACACTTTTTGCACTTGTGATAGTGTTGAAAAACCACTTTTCGCACTTGTGTTAGTGTTGAAAAACCACTTTTCGCACTTGTGTTAGTGTTGAAAAACCACTTTTCGCACTTGTGTTGGTGCAGGAAACCACTTTTGCACTTTTATTAATGTGGAAAAAACACTTTTCTCACTTGTGTTAGTGTTGAAAAACCACTTTTCGCACTTGTGTTAGTGTTGAAAAACCACTTTTCGCACTTGTGTTGGTGCAGGAATCCACTTTTGCACTTGTATTAGTGTGGAAAAAACACTTTTTGCACTTGTGATAGTGTTGAAAAACCACTTTTTGCACTTGTGTTAGTGTTGAAAAACCACTTTTCGCACTTGTGTTAGTGTTGAAAAACTACTTTTCACACTTGTGTTGGTGCAGGAAACCACTTTTGCACTTGTATTAGTGTGGAAAAAACACTTTTTGCACTTGTGATAGTGTTGAAAAACCACTTTTCACACTTGTGTTAGTGTTGAAAAACCACATTTCGCACTTGTGTTGGTGCAGGAAACCACTTTTGCACTTGTATTAGTGTGGAAAAAACACTTTTCTCACTTGTGTTAGTATTGAAAAACCACTTTTCGCACTTGTGTTAGTGTTGAAAAACCACTTTTCGCACTTGTGTTGGTGCAGGAACCACTTTTGCACTTGTATTAGTGTGGAAAAAACACTTTTTGCACTTGTGATAGTGTTGAAAAACCACTTTTCGCACTTGTGTTAGTGTTGAAAAACCACTTTTCGCACTTGTGTTGGTGCAGGAAACCACTTTTGCACTTGTATTAGTGTGGAAAAACCACTTTTCGCACTTGTGTTAGTGTTGAAAAACCACTTTTCGCACTTGTGTTAGTGTTGAAAAACCACTTTTCGCACTTGTGTTGGTGCAGGAAACCACTTTTGCACTTGTATTAGTGTGGAAAAACCACTTTTTGCACTTGTGTTAGTGTTGAAAAACCACTTTTCGCACTTGTGTTAGTGTTGAAAAACCACTTTTCGCACTTCTGTTAGTGTTGAAAAACCACTTTTCGCACTTGTGTTGGTGCAGGAAACCACTATTACACTTGTATTAGTGTGGAAAAAACACTTTTTGCACTTGTGATAGTGTTGAAAAACCACTTTTCGCACTTGTGTTAGTGTTGAAAAACCACTTTTCGCACTTGTGTTAGTGTTGAAAAACCACTTTTCGCACTTGTGTTGGTGCAGGAAACCACTTTTGCACTTGTATTAGTGTGGAAAAAACACTTTTTGCACTTGTGATAGTGTTGAAAAACCACTTTTCGCACTTGTGTTAGTGTTGAAAAACCACATTTCGCACTTGTGTTGGTGCAGGAAACCACTTTTGCACTTGTATTAGTGTGGAAAAAACACTTTTCTCACTTGTGTTAGTGTTGAAAAACCACTTTTCGCACTTGTGATAGTGTTGAAAAACCACTTTTCGCACTTGTGTTAGTGTTGAAAAACCACATTTCGCACTTGTGTTGGTGCAGGAAACCACTTTTGCACTTGTATTAGTGTGGAAAAACCACTTTTCGCACTTGTGTTAGTGTTGAAAAACCACTTTTCGCACTTGTGTTGGTGCAGGAAACCACTTTTGCAATTGTATTAGTGTGGAAAAAACACTTTTTGCACTTGTGATAGTGTTGAAAACCACTTTTAGCACTTGTGATAGTGTTGAAAAACCACTTTTCGCACTTGTGTTGGTGCAGGAAACCACTTTTGCACTTGTATTAGTGTGGAAAAAACACTTTTTGCACTTGTGATAGTGTTGAAAAACCACTTTTCGCACTTGTGTTAGTGTTGAAAAACCACTTTTCGCACTTGTGTTGGTGCAGGAAACCACTTTTGCACTTGTATTAGTGTGGAAAAACCACTTTTCGCACTTGTGTTAGTGTTGAAAAACCACTTTTCACACTTGTGTTAGTGTTGAAAAACCACTTTTCGCACTTGTGTTGGTGCAGGGAACCACTTTTGCACTTGTATTAGTGTGGAAAAAACACTTTTTGCACTTGTGATAGTGTTGAAAAACCACTTTTCACACTTGTGTTAGTGTTGAAAAACCACATTTCGCACTTGTGTTAGTGTTGAAAAACCACTTTTCGCACTTGTGTTGGTGCAGGAAACCACTTTTGCACTTGTATAAGTGTGGAAAAAACACTTTTTGCACTTGTGATAGTGTTGAAAAACCACTTTTCGCACTTGTGTTAGTGTTGAAAAACCACTTTTCGCACTTGTGTTAGTGTTGAAAAACCACTTTTCGCACTTGTGTTGGTGCAGGAAACCACTTTTGCACTTGTATTAGTGTGGAAAAACCACTTTTGGCACTTGTGTTAGTGTTGAAAAACCACTTTTCGCACTTGTGTTAGTGTTGAAAAACCACTTTTCGCACTTGTGTTGGTGCAGGAAACCACTTTTGCACTTGTATTAGTGTGGAAAAAACACTTTTTGCACTCGTGATAGTGTTGAAAAACCACTTTTCGCACTTGTGTTAGTGTTGAAAAACCACTTTTCGCACTTGTGTTAGTGTTGAAAAAACACTTTTCGCACTTGTGTTAGTGTTGAAAAACCACTTTTCGCACTTGTGTTGGTGCAGGAAACCACTTTTGCACTTGTATTAGTGTGGAAAAACCACTTTTCGCACTTGTGTTAGTGTTGAAAAACCACTTTTCGCACTTGTGTTAGAGTTGAAAAACCACTTTTCGCACTTGTGTTGGTGCAGGAAAACCACTTTTGCACTTGTATTAGTGTGGAAAAAACACTTTTTGCACTTGTGATAGTGTTGAAAAACCACTTTTTGCACTTGTGTTAGTGTTGAAAAACCACTTTTCGCACTTGTGTTAGTGTTGAAAAACCACTTTTCGCACTTGTGTTGGTGCAGGAAACCACTTTTGCACTTGTATTAGTGTGGAAAAAACACTTTTTGCACTTGTGATAGTGTTGAAAAACCACTTTTTGCACTTGTGTTAGTGTTGAAAAACCACATTTCGCACTTGTGTTGGTGCAGGAAACCACTTTTGCACTTGTATTAGTGTGGAAAAAACACTTTTCTCACTTGTGTTAGTGTTGAAAAACCACTTTTCGCACTTGTGATAGTGTTGAAAAACCACTTTTCGCACTTGTGTTAGTGTTGAAAAACCACATTTCGCACTTGTGTTGGTGCAGGAAACCACTTTTGCACTTGTATTAGTGTGGAAAAAACACTTTTCTCACTTGTGTTAGTGTTGAAAAACCACTTTTCGCACTTGTATTAGTGTGGAAAAAACACTTTTTGCACTTGTGATAGTGTTGAAAAACCACTTTTCGCACTTGTGTTAGTGTTGAAAAACCACATTTCGCACTTGTGTTGGTGCAGGAAACCACTTTTGCACTTGTATTAGTGTGGAAAAACCACTTTTCGCACTTGTGTTAGTGTTGAAAAAACACTTTTCGCACTTGTGTTAGTGTTGAAAAATCACTTTTCGCACTTGTGTTGGTGCAGGAAACCACTTTTGCAATTGTATTAGTGTGGAAAAAACACTTTTTGCACTTGTGATAGTGTTGAAAACCACTTTTAGCACTTGTGATAGTGTTGAAAAACCACTTTTCGCACTTGTGTTGGTGCAGGAAACCACTTTTGCACTTGTATTAGTGTGGAAAAAACACTTTTTGCACTTGTGATAGTGTTGAAAACCACTTTTCGCACTTGTGTTAGTGTTGAAAAACCACTTTTCGCACTTGTGTTGGTGCAGGAAACCACTTTTGCACTTGTATTAGTGTGGAAAAACCACTTTTCGCACTTGTGTTAGTGTTGAAAAACCACTTTTCGCACTTGTGTTAGTGTTGAAAAACCACTTTTCGCACTTGTGTTGGTGCAGGGAACCACTTTTGCACTTGTATTAGTGTGGAAAAAACACTTTTTGCACTTGTGATAGTGTTGAAAAACCACTTTTCACACTTGTGTTAGTGTTGAAAAACCACATTTCGCACTTGTGTTAGTGTTGAAAAACCACTTTTCGCACTTGTGTTGGTGCAGGAAACCACTTTTGCACTTGTATAAGTGTGGAAAAAACACTTTTTGCACTTGTGATAGTGTTGAAAAACCACTTTTCGCACTTGTGTTAGTGTTGAAAAACCACTTTTCGCACTTGTGTTAGTGTTGAAAAACCACTTTTCGCACTTGTGTTGGTGCAGGAAACCACTTTTGCACTTGTATTAATGTGGAAAAAACACTTTTCTCACTTGTGTTAGTGTTGAAAAACCACTTTTCGCACTTGTGTTAGTGTTGAAAAACCACTTTTCGCACTTGTGTTGGTGCAGGAATCCACTTTTGCACTTGTATTAGTGTGGAAAAAACACTTTTTGCACTTGTGATAGTGTTGAAAAACCACTTTTTGCACTTGTGTTAGTGTTGAAAAACCACTTTTCGCACTTGTGTTAGTGTTGAAAAACTACTTTTCACACTTGTGTTGGTGCAGGAAACCACTTTTGCACTTGTATTAGTGTGGAAAAAACACTTTTTGCACTTGTGATAGTGTTGAAAAACCACTTTTCGCACTTGTGTTAGTGTTGAAAAACCACATTTCGCACTTGTGTTGGTGCAGGAAACCACTTTTGCACTTGTATTAGTGTGGAAAAAACACTTTTCTCACTTGTGTTAGTATTGAAAAACCACTTTTCGCACTTGTGTTAGTGTTGAAAAACCACTTTTCGCACTTGTGTTGGTGCAGGAACCACTTTTGCACTTGTATTAGTGTGGAAAAAACACTTTTTGCACTTGTGATAGTGTTGAAAAACCACTTTTCGCACTTGTGTTAGTGTTGAAAAACCACTTTTCGCACTTGTGTTGGTGCAGGAAACCACTTTTGCACTTGTATTAGTGTGGAAAAACCACTTTTCGCACTTGTGTTAGTGTTGAAAAACCACTTTTCGCACTTGTGTTAGTGTTGAAAAACCACTTTTCGCACTTGTGTTGGTGCAGGAAACCACTTTTGCACTTGTATTAGTGTGGAAAAACCACTTTTTGCACTTGTGTTAGTGTTGAAAAACCACTTTTCGCACTTGTGTTAGTGTTGAAAAACCACTTTTCGCACTTCTGTTAGTGTTGAAAAACCACTTTTCGCACTTGTGTTGGTGCAGGAAACCACTATTACACTTGTATTAGTGTGGAAAAAACACTTTTTGCACTTGTGATAGTGTTGAAAAACCACTTTTCGCACTTGTGTTAGTGTTGAAAAACCACTTTTCGCACTTGTGTTAGTGTTGAAAAACCACTTTTCGCACTTGTGTTGGTGCAGGAAACCACTTTTGCACTTGTATTAGTGTGGAAAAAACACTTTTTGCACTTGTGATAGTGTTGAAAAACCACTTTTCGCACTTGTGTTAGTGTTGAAAAACCACTTTTCGCACTTGTGTTGGTGCAGGAAACCACTTTTGCACTTGTATTAGTGTGGAAAAAACACTTTTCGCACTTGTGTTAGTGTTGAAAAACCACTTTTCGCACTTGTGTTGGTGCAGGAAACCACTTTTGCACTTGTATTAGTGTGGAAAAACCACTTTTCGCACTTCTGTTAGTGTTGAAAAACCACTTTTCGCACTTGTGTTGGTGCAGGAAACCACTATTGCACTTGCATTAGTGTGGAAAAAACACTTTTTGCACTTGTGATAGTGTTGAAAAACCACTTTTCGCACTTGTGTTAGTGTTGAAAAACCACATTTCGCACTTGTGTTGGTGCAGGAAACCACTTTTGCACTTGTATTAGTATGGAAAAAACACTTTTCTCACTTGTGTTATTGTTGAAAAACCACTTTTCGCACTTGTGTTAGTGTTGAAAAACCACTTTTCGCACTTGTGTTGGTGCAGGAAACCACTTTTGCACTTGTATTAGTGTGGAAAAAACACATTTTGCACTTGTGATAGTGTTGAAAAACCACTTTTCGCACTTGTGTTAGTGTTGAAAAACCACTTTTCGCACTTGTGTTGGTGCAGGAAACCACTTTTGCACTTGTATTAGTGTGGAAAAACCACTTTTCGCACTTGTGTTAGTGTTGAAAAACCACTTTTCGCACTTGTGTTAGTGTTGAAAAACCACTTTTCGCACTTGTGTTAGTGTTGAAAAACCGCTTTTCGCACTTCTCTTAGTGTTGAAAAACCACTTTTCGCACTTGTGTTGGTGCAGGAAACCACTTTTGCACTTGTATTAGTGTGGAAAAACCACTTTTTGCACTTGTGTTAGTGTTGAAAAACCACTTTTCGCACTTGTGTTAGTGTTGAAAAACCACTTTTCGCACTTCTGTTTGTGTTGAAAAACCACTTTTCGCACTTGTGTTGGTGCAGGAAACCACTATTGCACTTGTATTAGTGTGGAAAAAACACTTTTTGCACTTGGGATAGTGTTGAAAAACCACTTTTCGCACTTGTGTTAGTGTTAAAAACCACTTTTCGCACTTGTGTTGGTGCAGGAAACCACTTTTACACTTGTATTAGTGTGGAAAACCACTTTTCGCACTTGTGTTAGTGTTTAAAAACCACTTTTCGCACTTGTGTTAGTGCAGGAAACCACTTTTGCACTTGTATTAGTGTGGAAAAAACACTTTTTGCACTTGTGATAGTGTTGAAAAACCACTTTTTGCACTTGTGTTAGTGTTGAAAACCACCTTTCGCACTTGTGTTAGTGTTGAAAAACCACTTTTCGCACTTGTGTTGGTGCAGGAAACCACTTTTGCACTTGTATTAATGTGGAAAAAACACTTTTCTCACTTGTGTTAGTGTTGAAAAACCACTTTTCGCACTTGTGTTAGTGTTGAAAAACCACTTTTCGCACTTGTGTTGGTGCAGGTATCCACTTTTGCACTTGTATTAGTGTGGAAAAAACACTTTTTGCACTTGTGATAGTGTTGAAAAACCACTTTTTGCACTTGTGTTAGTGTTGAAAAACCACTTTTCGCACTTGTGTTAGTGTTGAAAAACTACTTTTCACACTTGTGTTGGTGCAGGAAACCACTTTTGCACTTGTATTAGTGTGGAAAAAACACTTTTTGCACTTGTGATAGTGTTGAAAAACCACTTTTCGCACTTGTGTTAGTGTTGAAAAACCACATTTCGCACTTGTGTTGGTGCAGGAAACCACTTTTGCACTTGTATTAGTGTGGAAAAAACACTTTTCTCACTTGTGTTAGTATTGAAAAACCACTTTTCGCACTTGTGTTAGTGTTGAAAAACCACTTTTCGCACTTGTGTTGGTGCAGGAACCACTTTTGCACTTGTATTAGTGTGGAAAAAACACTTTTTGCACTTGTGATAGTGTTGAAAAACCACTTTTCGCACTTGTGTTAGTGTTGAAAAACCACTTTTCGCACTTGTGTTGGTGCAGGAAACCACTTTTGCACTTGTATTAGTGTGGAAAAACCACTTTTCGCACTTGTGTTAGTGTTGAAAAACCACTTTTCGCACTTGTGTTAGTGTTGAAAAACCACTTTTCGCACTTGTGTTGGTGCAGGAAACCACTTTTGCACTTGTATTAGTGTGGAAAAACCACTTTTTGCACTTGTGTTAGTGTTGAAAAACCACTTTTCGCACTTGTGTTAGTGTTGAAAAACCACTTTTCGCACTTCTGTTAGTGTTGAAAAACCACTTTTCGCACTTGTGTTGGTGCAGGAAACCACTATTACACTTGTATTAGTGTGGAAAAAACACTTTTTGCACTTGTGATAGTGTTGAAAAACCACTTTTCGCACTTGTGTTAGTGTTGAAAAACCACTTTTCGCACTTGTGTTAGTGTTGAAAAACCACTTTTCGCACTTGTGTTGGTGCAGGAAACCACTTTTGCACTTGTATTAGTGTGGAAAAAACACTTTTTGCACTTGTGATAGTGTTGAAAAACCACTTTTCGCACTTGTGTTAGTGTTGAAAAACCACATTTCGCACTTGTGTTGGTGCAGGAAACCACTTTTGCACTTGTATTAGTGTGGAAAAAACACTTTTCTCACTTGTGTTAGTGTTGAAAAACCAATTTTCGCACTTGTGATAGTGTTGAAAAACCACTTTTCGCACTTGTGTTAGTGTTGAAAAACCACATTTCGCACTTGTGTTGGTGCAGGAAACCACTTTTGCACTTGTATTAGTGTGGAAAAAACACTTTTCTCAGTTGTGTTAGTGTTGAAAAACCACTTTTCGCACTTGTATTAGTGTGGAAAAAACACTTTTTGCACTTGGGATAGTGTTGAAAAACCACTTTTCGCACTTGTGTTAGTGTTGAAAAACCACATTTCGCACTTGTGTTGGTGCAGGAAACCACTTTTGCACTTGTATTAGTGTGGAAAAACCACTTTTCGCACTTGTGTTAGTGTTGAAAAACCACTTTTCGCACTTGTGTTAGTGTTGAAAAATCACTTTTCGCACTTGTGTTGGTGCAGGAAACCACTTTTGCAATTGTATTAGTGTGGAAAAAACACTTTTTGCACTTGTGATAGTGTTGAAAACCACTTTTAGCACTTGTGATAGTGTTGAAAAACCACTTTTCGCACTTGTGTTGGTGCAGGAAACCACTTTTGCACTTGTATTAGTGTGGAAAAAACACTTTTTGCACTTGTGATAGTGTTGAAAAACCACTTTTCGCACTTGTGTTAGTGTTGAAAAACCACTTTTCGCACTTGTGTTGGTGCAGGAAACCACTTTTGCACTTGTATTAGTGTGGAAAAACCACTTTTCGCACTTGTGTTAGTGTTGAAAAACCACTTTTCGCACTTGTGTTGGTGCAGGGAACCACTTTTGCACTTGTATTAGTGTGGAAAAAACACTTTTTGCACTTGTGTTAGTGTTGAAAAACCACTTTTCGCACTTGTGTTGGTGCAGGGAACCACTTTTGCACTTGTATTAGTGTGGAAAAAACACTTTTTGCACTTGTGATAGTGTTGAAAAACCACTTTTCACACTTGTGTTAGTGTTGAAAAACCACATTTCGCACTTGTGTTAGTGTTGAAAAACCACTTTTCGCACTTGTGTTGGTGCAGGAAACCACTTTTGCACTTGTATAAGTGTGGAAAAAACACTTTTTGCACTTGTGATAGTGTTGAAAAACCACTTTTCGCACTTGTGTTAGTGTTGAAAAACCACTTTTCGCACTTGTGTTAGTGTTGAAAAACCACTTTTCGCACTTGTGTTGGTGCAGGAAACCACTTTTGCACTTGTATTAGTGTGGAAAAACCACTTTTGGCACTTGTGTTAGTGTTGAAAAACCACTTTTCGCACTTGTGTTAGTGTTGAAAAACCACTTTTCGCACTTGTGTTGGTGCAGGAAACCACTTTTGCACTTGTATTAGTGTGGAAAAAACACTTTTTGCACTCGTGATAGTGTTGAAAAACCACTTTTCGCACTTGTGTTAGTGTTGAAAAACCACTTTTCGCACTTGTGTTAGTGTTGAAAAAACACTTTTCGCACTTGTGTTAGTGTTGAAAAACCACTTTTCGCACTTGTGTTGGTGCAGGAAACCACTTTTGCACTTGTATTAGTGTGGAAAAACCACTTTTCGCACTTGTGTTAGTGTTGAAAAACCACTTTTCGCACTTGTGTTAGAGTTGAAAAACCACTTTTCGCACTTGTGTTGGTGCAGGAAAACCACTTTTGCACTTGTATTAGTGTGGAAAAAACAATTTTTGCACTTGTGATAGTGTTGAAAAACCACTTTTTGCACTTGTGTTAGTGTTGAAAAACCACTTTTCGCACTTGTGTTAGTGTTGAAAAACCACTTTTCACACTTGTGTTGGTGCAGGAAACCACTTTTGCACTTGTATTAGTGTGGAAAAAACACTTTTTGCACTTGTGATAGTGTTGAAAAACCACTTTTTGCACTTGTGTTAGTGTTGAAAAACCACATTTCGCACTTGTGTTGGTGCAGGAAACCACTTTTGCACTTGTATTAGTGTGGAAAAAACACTTTTCTCACTTGTGTTAGTGTTGAAAAACCACTTTTCGCACTTGTGATAGTGTTGAAAAACCACTTTTCGCACTTGTGTTAGTGTTGAAAAACCACATTTCGCACTTGTGTTGGTGCAGGAAACCACTTTTGCACTTGTATTAGTGTGGAAAAAACACTTTTCTCACTTGTGTTAGTGTTGAAAAACCACTTTTCGCACTTGTATTAGTGTGGAAAAAACACTTTTTGCACTTGTGATAGTGTTGAAAAACCACTTTTCGCACTTGTGTTAGTGTTGAAAAACCACATTTCGCACTTGTGTTGGTGCAGGAAACCACTTTTGCACTTGTATTAGTGTGGAAAAACCACTTTTCGCACTTGTGTTAGTGTTGAAAAAACACTTTTCGCACTTGTGTTAGTGTTGAAAAATCACTTTTCGCACTTGTGTTGGTGCAGGAAACCACTTTTGCAATTGTATTAGTGTGGAAAAAACACTTTTTGCACTTGTGATAGTGTTGAAAACCACTTTTAGCACTTGTGATAGTGTTGAAAAACCACTTTTCGCACTTGTGTTGGTGCAGGAAACCACTTTTGCACTTGTATTAGTGTGGAAAAAACACTTTTTGCACTTGTGATAGTGTTGAAAACCACTTTTCGCACTTGTGTTAGTGTTGAAAAACCACTTTTCGCACTTGTGTTGGTGCAGGAAACCACTTTTGCACTTGTATTAGTGTGGAAAAACCACTTTTCGCACTTGTGTTAGTGTTGAAAAACCACTTTTCGCACTTGTGTTAGTGTTGAAAAACCACTTTTCGCACTTGTGTTGGTGCAGGGAACCACTTTTGCACTTGTATTAGTGTGGAAAAAACACTTTTTGCACTTGTGATAGTGTTGAAAAACCACTTTTCACACTTGTGTTAGTGTTGAAAAACCACATTTCGCACTTGTGTTAGTGTTGAAAAACCACTTTTCGCACTTGTGTTGGTGCAGGAAACCACTTTTGCACTTGTATAAGTGTGGAAAAAACACTTTTTGCACTTGTGATAGTGTTGAAAAACCACTTTTCGCACTTGTGTTAGTGTTGAAAAACCACATTTCGCACTTGTGTTAGTGTTGAAAAACCACTTTTCGCACTTGTGTTGGTGCAGGAAACCACTTTTGCACTTTTATTAATGTGGAAAAAACACTTTTCTCACTTGTGTTAGTGTTGAAAAACCACTTTTCGCACTTGTGTTAGTGTTGAAAAACCACTTTTCGCACTTGTGTTGGTGCAGGAATCCACTTTTGCACTTGTATTAGTGTGGAAAAAACACTTTTTGCACTTGTGATAGTGTTGAAAAACCACTTTTTGCACTTGTGTTAGTGTTGAAAACCACTTTTCGCACTTGTGTTAGTGTTGAAAAACTACTTTTCACACTTGTGTTGGTGCAGGAAACCACTTTTGCACTTGTATTAGTGTGGAAAAAACACTTTTTGCACTTGTGATAGTGTTGAAAAACCACTTTTCACACTTGTGTTAGTGTTGAAAAACCACATTTCGCACTTGTGTTGGTGCAGGAAACCACTTTTGCACTTGTATTAGTGTGGAAAAAACACTTTTCTCACTTGTGTTAGTTTGAAAAACCACTTTTCGCACTTGTGTTAGTGTTGAAAAACCACTTTTCGCACTTGTGTTGGTGCAGGAACCACTTTTGCACTTGTATTAGTGTGGAAAAAACACTTTTTGCACTTGTGATAGTGTTGAAAAACCACTTTTCGCACTTGTGTTAGTGTTGAAAAACCACTTTTCGCACTTGTGTTGGTGCAGGAAACCACTTTTGCACTTGTATTAGTGTGGAAAAAACCACTTTTCGCACTTGTGTTAGTGTTGAAAAACCACTTTTCGCACTTGTGTTAGTGTTGAAAAACCACTTTTCGCACTTGTGTTGGTGCAGGAAACCACTTTTGCACTTGTATTAGTGTGGAAAAACCACTTTTTGCACTTGTGTTAGTGTTGAAAAACCACTTTTCGCACTTGTGTTAGTGTTGAAAAACCACTTTTCGCACTTCTGTTAGTGTTGAAAAACCACTTTTCGCACTTGTGTTGGTGCAGGAAACCACTATTACACTTGTATTAGTGTGGAAAAAACACTTTTTGCACTTGTGATAGTGTTGAAAAACCACTTTTCGCACTTGTGTTAGTGTTGAAAAACCACTTTTCGCACTTGTGTTAGTGTTGAAAAACCACTTTTCGCACTTGTGTTAGTGTTGAAAAAACACTTTTCGCACTTGTGTTAGTGTTGAAAAATCACTTTTCGCACTTGTGTTGGTGCAGGAAACCACTTTTGCAATTGTATTAGTGTGGAAAAAACACTTTTTGCACTTGTGATAGTGTTGAAAACCACTTTTAGCACTTGTGATAGTGTTGAAAAACCACTTTTCGCACTTGTGTTGGTGCAGGAAACCACTTTTGCACTTGTATTAGTGTGGAAAAAACACTTTTTGCACTTGTGATAGTGTTGAAAACCACTTTTCGCACTTGTGTTAGTGTTGAAAAACCACTTTTCGCACTTGTGTTGGTGCAGGAAACCACTTTTGCACTTGTATTAGTGTGGAAAAACCACTTTTCGCACTTGTGTTAGTGTTGAAAAACCACTTTTCGCACTTGTGTTAGTGTTGAAAAACCACTTTTCGCACTTGTGTTGGTGCAGGGAACCACTTTTGCACTTGTATTAGTGTGGAAAAAACACTTTTTGCACTTGTGATAGTGTTGAAAAACCACTTTTCACACTTGTGTTAGTGTTGAAAAACCACATTTCGCACTTGTGTTAGTGTTGAAAAACCACTTTTCGCACTTGTGTTGGTGCAGGAAACCACTTTTGCACTTGTATAAGTGTGGAAAAAACACTTTTTGCACTTGTGATAGTGTTGAAAAACCACTTTTCGCACTTGTGTTAGTGTTGAAAAACCACTTTTCGCACTTGTGTTAGTGTTGAAAAACCACTTTTCGCACTTGTGTTGGTGCAGGAAACCACTTTTGCACTTTTATTAATGTGGAAAAAACACTTTTCTCACTTGTGTTAGTGTTGAAAAACCACTTTTCGCACTTGTGTTAGTGTTGAAAAACCACTTTTCGCACTTGTGTTGGTGCAGGAATCCACTTTTGCACTTGTATTAGTGTGGAAAAAACACTTTTTGCACTTGTGATAGTGTTGAAAAACCACTTTTTGCACTTGTGTTAGTGTTGAAAAACCACTTTTCGCACTTGTGTTAGTGTTGAAAAACTACTTTTCACACTTGTGTTGGTGCAGGAAACCACTTTTGCACTTGTATTAGTGTGGAAAAAACACTTTTTGCACTTGTGATAGTGTTGAAAAACCACTTTTCACACTTGTGTTAGTGTTGAAAAACCACATTTCGCACTTGTGTTGGTGCAGGAAACCACTTTTGCACTTGTATTAGTGTGGAAAAAACACTTTTCTCACTTGTGTTAGTATTGAAAAACCACTTTTCGCACTTGTGTTAGTGTTGAAAAACCACTTTTCGCACTTGTGTTGGTGCAGGAACCACTTTTGCACTTGTATTAGTGTGGAAAAAACACTTTTTGCACTTGTGATAGTGTTGAAAAACCACTTTTCGCACTTGTGTTAGTGTTGAAAAACCACTTTTCGCACTTGTGTTGGTGCAGGAAACCACTTTTGCACTTGTATTAGTGTGGAAAAACCACTTTTCGCACTTGTGTTAGTGTTGAAAAACCACTTTTCGCACTTGTGTTAGTGTTGAAAAACCACTTTTCGCACTTGTGTTGGTGCAGGAAACCACTTTTGCACTTGTATTAGTGTGGAAAAACCACTTTTTGCACTTGTGTTAGTGTTGAAAAACCACTTTTCGCACTTGTGTTAGTGTTGAAAAACCACTTTTCGCACTTCTGTTAGTGTTGAAAAACCACTTTTCGCACTTGTGTTGGTGCAGGAAACCACTATTACACTTGTATTAGTGTGGAAAAAACACTTTTTGCACTTGTGATAGTGTTGAAAAACCACTTTTCGCACTTGTGTTAGTGTTGAAAAACCACTTTTCGCACTTGTGTTAGTGTTGAAAAACCACTTTTCGCACTTGTGTTGGTGCAGGAAACCACTTTTGCACTTGTATTAGTGTGGAAAAAACACTTTTTGCACTTGTGATAGTGTTGAAAAACCACTTTTCGCACTTGTGTTAGTGTTGAAAAACCACATTTCGCACTTGTGTTGGTGCAGGAAACCACTTTTGCACTTGTATTAGTGTGGAAAAAACACTTTTCTCACTTGTGTTAGTGTTGAAAAACCACTTTTCGCACTTGTGATAGTGTTGAAAAACCACTTTTCGCACTTGTGTTAGTGTTGAAAAACCACATTTCGCACTTGTGTTGGTGCAGGAAACCACTTTTGCACTTGTATTAGTGTGGAAAAAACACTTTTCTCACTTGTGTTAGTGTTGAAAAACCACTTTTCGCACTTGTATTAGTGTGGAAAAAACACTTTTTGCACTTGGGATAGTGTTGAAAAACCACTTTTCGCACTTGTGTTAGTGTTGAAAAACCACATTTCGCACTTGTATTAGTGTGGAAAAAACACTTTTTGCACTTGGGATAGTGTTGAAAAACCACTTTTGCACTTGTATTAGTGTGGAAAAACCACTTTTCGCACTTGTGTTAGTGTTGAAAAACCACTTTTCGCACTTGTGTTAGAGTTGAAAAACCACTTTTCGCACTTGTGTTGGTGCAGGAAAACCACTTTTGCACTTGTATTAGTGTGGAAAAAACAATTTTTGCACTTGTGATAGTGTTGAAAAACCACTTTTTGCACTTGTGTTAGTGTTGAAAAACCACTTTTCGCACTTGTGTTAGTGTTGAAAAACCACTTTTCGCACTTGTGTTGGTGCAGGAAACCACTTTTGCACTTGTATTAGTGTGGAAAAAACACTTTTTGCACTTGTGATAGTGTTGAAAAACCACTTTTTGCACTTGTGTTAGTGTTGAAAAACCACATTTCGCACTTGTGTTGGTGCAGGAAACCACTTTTGCACTTGTATTAGTGTGGAAAAAACACTTTTCTCACTTGTGTTAGTGTTGAAAAACCACTTTTCGCACTTGTGATAGTGTTGAAAAACCACTTTTCGCACTTGTGTTAGTGTTGAAAAACCACATTTCGCACTTGTGTTGGTGCAGGAAACCACTTTTGCACTTGTATTAGTGTGGAAAAAACACTTTTCTCACTTGTGTTAGTGTTGAAAAACCACTTTTCGCACTTGTATTAGTGTGGAAAAAACACTTTTTGCACTTGTGATAGTGTTGAAAAACCACTTTTCGCACTTGTGTTAGTGTTGAAAAACCACATTTCGCACTTGTGTTGGTGCAGGAAACCACTTTTGCACTTGTATTAGTGTGGAAAAACCACTTTTCGCACTTGTGTTAGTGTTGAAAAAACACTTTTCGCACTTGTGTTAGTGTTGAAAAATCACTTTTCGCACTTGTGTTGGTGCAGGAAACCACTTTTGCAATTGTATTAGTGTGGAAAAAACACTTTTTGCACTTGTGATAGTGTTGAAAACCACTTTTAGCACTTGTGATAGTGTTGAAAAACCACTTTTCGCACTTGTGTTGGTGCAGGAAACCACTTTTGCACTTGTATTAGTGTGGAAAAAACACTTTTTGCACTTGTGATAGTGTTGAAAACCACTTTTCGCACTTGTGTTGGTGCAGGAAACCACTTTTCGCACTTGTGTTGGTGCAGGAAACCACTTTTGCACTTGTATTAGTGTGGAAAAAACACTTTTTGCACTTGTGATAGTGTTGAAAAACCACTTTTCACACTTGTGTTAGTGTTGAAAAACCACATTTCGCACTTGTGTTAGTGTTGAAAAACCACTTTTCGCACTTGTGTTGGTGCAGGAAACCACTTTTGCACTTGTATAAGTGTGGAAAAAACACTTTTTGCACTTGTGATAGTGTTGAAAAACCACTTTTCGCACTTGTGTTAGTGTTGAAAAACCACTTTTCGCACTTGTGTTAGTGTTGAAAAACCGCTTTTCGCACTTGTGTTGGTGCAGGAAACCACTTTTGCACTTTTATTAATGTGGAAAAAACACTTTTCTCACTTGTGTTAGTGTTGAAAAACCACTTTTCGCACTTGTGTTAGTGTTGAAAAACCACTTTTCGCACTTGTGTTGGTGCAGGAATCCACTTTTGCACTTGTATTAGTGTGGAAAAAACACTTTTTGCACTTGTGATAGTGTTGAAAAACCACTTTTTGCACTTGTGTTAGTGTTGAAAAACCACTTTTCGCACTTGTGTTAGTGTTGAAAAACTACTTTTCACACTTGTGTTGGTGCAGGAAACCACTTTTGCACTTGTATTAGTGTGGAAAAAACACTTTTTGCACTTGTGATAGTGTTGAAAAACCACTTTTCACACTTGTGTTAGTGTTGAAAAACCACATTTCGCACTTGTGTTGGTGCAGGAAACCACTTTTGCACTTGTATTAGTGTGGAAAAAACACTTTTCTCACTTGTGTTAGTATTGAAAAACCACTTTTCGCACTTGTGTTAGTGTTGAAAAACCACTTTTCGCACTTGTGTTGGTGCAGGAACCACTTTTGCACTTGTATTAGTGTGGAAAAAACACTTTTTGCACTTGTGATAGTGTTGAAAAACCACTTTTCGCACTTGTGTTAGTGTTGAAAAACCACTTTTCGCACTTGTGTTGGTGCAGGAAACCACTTTTGCACTTGTATTAGTGTGGAAAAACCACTTTTCGCACTTGTGTTAGTGTTGAAAAACCACTTTTCGCACTTGTGTTAGTGTTGAAAAACCACTTTTCGCACTTGTGTTTGTGCAGGAAACCACTTTTGCACTTGTATTAGTGTGGAAAAACCACTTTTTGCACTTGTGTTAGTGTTGAAAAACCACTTTTCGCACTTGTGTTAGTGTTGAAAAACCACTTTTCGCACTTCTGTTAGTGTTGAAAAACCACTTTTCGCACTTGTGTTGGTGCAGGAAACCACTATTACACTTGTATTAGTGTGGAAAAAACACTTTTTGCACTTGTGATAGTGTTGAAAAACCACTTTTCGCACTTGTGTTAGTGTTGAAAAACCACTTTTCGCACTTGTGTTAGTGTTGAAAAACCACTTTTCGCACTTGTGTTGGTGCAGGAAACCACTTTTGCACTTGTATTAGTGTGGAAAAAACACTTTTTGCACTTGTGATAGTGTTGAAAAACCACTTTTCGCACTTGTGTTAGTGTTGAAAAACCACATTTCGCACTTGTGTTGGTGCAGGAAACCACTTTTGCACTTGTATTAGTGTGGAAAAAAACACTTTTCTCACTTGTGTTAGTGTTGAAAAACCACTTTTCGCACTTGTGATAGTGTTGAAAAACCACTTTTCGCACTTGTGTTAGTGTTGAAAAACCACATTTCGCACTTGTGTTGGTGCAGGAAACCACTTTTGCACTTGTATTAGTGTGGAAAAACCACTTTTCGCACTTGTGTTAGTGTTGAAAAACCACTTTTCGCACTTGTGTTGGTGCAGGAAACCACTTTTGCAATTGTATTAGTGTGGAAAAAACACTTTTTGCACTTGTGATAGTGTTGAAAACCACTTTTAGCACTTGTGATAGTGTTGAAAAACCACTTTTCGCACTTGTGTTGGTGCAGGAAACCACTTTTGCACTTGTATTAGTGTGGAAAAAACACTTTTTGCACTTGTGATAGTGTTGAAAAACCACTTTTCGCACTTGTGTTAGTGTTGAAAAACCACTTTTCGCACTTGTGTTGGTGCAGGAAACCACTTTTGCACTTGTATTAGTGTGGAAAAACCACTTTTCGCACTTGTGTTAGTGTTGAAAAACCACTTTTCACACTTGTGTTAGTGTTGAAAAACCACTTTTCGCACTTGTGTTGGTGCAGGGAACCACTTTTGCACTTGTATTAGTGTGGAAAAAACACTTTTTGCACTTGTGATAGTGTTGAAAAACCACTTTTCACACTTGTGTTAGTGTTGAAAAACCACATTTCGCACTTGTGTTAGTGTTGAAAAACCACTTTTCGCACTTGTGTTGGTGCAGGAAACCACTTTTGCACTTGTATAAGTGTGGAAAAAACACTTTTTGCACTTGTGATAGTGTTGAAAAACCACTTTTCGCACTTGTGTTAGTGTTGAAAAACCACTTTTCGCACTTGTGTTAGTGTTGAAAAACCACTTTTCGCACTTGTGTTGGTGCAGGAAACCACTTTTGCACTTGTATTAGTGTGGAAAAACCACTTTTGGCACTTGTGTTAGTGTTGAAAAACCACTTTTCGCACTTGTGTTAGTGTTGAAAAACCACTTTTCGCACTTGTGTTGGTGCAGGAAACCACTTTTGCACTTGTATTAGTGTGGAAAAAACACTTTTTGCACTCGTGATAGTGTTGAAAAACCACTTTTCGCACTTGTGTTAGTGTTGAAAAACCACTTTTCGCACTTGTGTTAGTGTTGAAAAAACACTTTTCGCACTTGTGTTAGTGTTGAAAAACCACTTTTCGCACTTGTGTTGGTGCAGGAAACCACTTTTGCACTTGTATTAGTGTGGAAAAACCACTTTTCGCACTTGTGTTAGTGTTGAAAAACCACTTTTCGCACTTGTGTTAGAGTTGAAAAACCACATTTCGCACTTGTGTTGGTGCAGGAAACCACTTTTGCACTTGTATTAGTGTGGAAAAAACACTTTTCTCACTTGTGTTAGTATTGAAAAACCACTTTTCGCACTTGTGTTAGTGTTGAAAAACCACTTTTCGCACTTGTGTTGGTGCAGGAACCACTTTTGCACTTGTATTAGTGTGGAAAAAACACTTTTTGCACTTGTGATAGTGTTGAAAAACCACTTTTCGCACTTGTGTTAGTGTTGAAAAACCACTTTTCGCACTTGTGTTGGTGCAGGAAACCACTTTTGCACTTGTATTAGTGTGGAAAAACCACTTTTCGCACTTGTGTTAGTGTTGAAAAACCACTTTTCGCACTTGTGTTAGTGTTGAAAAACCACTTTTCGCACTTGTGTTGGTGCAGGAAACCACTTTTGCACTTGTATTAGTGTGGAAAAACCACTTTTTGCACTTGTGTTAGTGTTGAAAAACCACTTTTCGCACTTGTGTTAGTGTTGAAAAACCACTTTTCGCACTTCTGTTAGTGTTGAAAAACCACTTTTCGCACTTGTGTTGGTGCAGGAAACCACTATTACACTTGTATTAGTGTGGAAAAAACACTTTTTGCACTTGTGTTAGTGTTGAAAAACCACTTTTCGCACTTGTGTTAGTGTTGAAAAACCACTTTTCGCACTTGTGTTAGTGTTGAAAAACCACTTTTCGCACTTGTGTTGGTGCAGGAAACCACTTTTGCACTTGTATTAGTGTGGAAAAAACACTTTTTGCACTTGTGATAGTGTTGAAAAACCACTTTTCGCACTTGTGTTAGTGTTGAAAAACCACATTTCGCACTTGTGTTGGTGCAGGAAACCACTTTTGCACTTGTATTAGTGTGGAAAAAACACTTTTCTCACTTGTGTTAGTGTTGAAAAACCACTTTTCGCACTTGTGATAGTGTTGAAAAACCACTTTTCGCACTTGTGTTAGTGTTGAAAAACCACATTTCGCACTTGTGTTGGTGCAGGAAACCACTTTTGCACTTGTATTAGTGTGGAAAAACCACTTTTCGCACTTGTGTTAGTGTTGAAAAACCACTTTTCGCACTTGTGTTGGTGCAGGAAACCACTTTTGCAATTGTATTAGTGTGGAAAAAACACTTTTTGCACTTGTGATAGTGTTGAAAACCACTTTTAGCACTTGTGATAGTGTTGAAAAACCACTTTTCGCACTTGTGTTGGTGCAGGAAACCACTTTTGCACTTGTATTAGTGTGGAAAAAACACTTTTTGCACTTGTGATAGTGTTGAAAAACCACTTTTCGCACTTGTGTTAGTGTTGAAAAACCACTTTTCGCACTTGTGTTGGTGCAGGAAACCACTTTTGCACTTGTATTAGTGTGGAAAAACCACTTTTCGCACTTGTGTTAGTGTTGAAAAACCACTTTTCACACTTGTGTTAGTGTTGAAAAACCACTTTTCGCACTTGTGTTGGTGCAGGGAACCACTTTTGCACTTGTATTAGTGTGGAAAAAACACTTTTTGCACTTGTGATAGTGTTGAAAAACCACTTTTCACACTTGTGTTAGTGTTGAAAAACCACATTTCGCACTTGTGTTAGTGTTGAAAAACCACTTTTCGCACTTGTGTTGGTGCAGGAAACCACTTTTGCACTTGTATAAGTGTGGAAAAAACACTTTTTGCACTTGTGATAGTGTTGAAAAACCACTTTTCGCACTTGTGTTAGTGTTGAAAAACCACTTTTCGCACTTGTGTTAGTGTTGAAAAACCACTTTTCGCACTTGTGTTGGTGCAGGAAACCACTTTTGCACTTGTATTAGTGTGGAAAAACCACTTTTGGCACTTGTGTTAGTGTTGAAAAACCACTTTTCGCACTTGTGTTAGTGTTGAAAAACCACTTTTCGCACTTGTGTTGGTGCAGGAAACCACTTTTGCACTTGTATTAGTGTGGAAAAAACACTTTTTGCACTCGTGATAGTGTTGAAAAACCACTTTTCGCACTTGTGTTAGTGTTGAAAAACCACTTTTCGCACTTGTGTTAGTGTTGAAAAAACACTTTTCGCACTTGTGTTAGTGTTGAAAAACCACTTTTCGCACTTGTGTTGGTGCAGGAAACCACTTTTGCACTTGTATTAGTGTGGAAAAACCACTTTTCGCACTTGTGTTAGTGTTGAAAAACCACTTTTCGCACTTGTGTTAGAGTTGAAAAACCACTTTTCGCACTTGTGTTGGTGCAGGAAAACCACTTTTGCACTTGTATTAGTGTGGAAAAAACACTTTTTGCACTTGTGATAGTGTTGAAAAACCACTTTTTGCACTTGTGTTAGTGTTGAAAAACCACTTTTCGCACTTGTGTTAGTGTTGAAAAACCACTTTTCGCACTTGTGTTGGTGCAGGAAACCACTTTTGCACTTGTATTAGTGTGGAAAAACACTTTTTGCACTTGTGATAGTGTTGAAAAACCACTTTTTGCACTTGTGTTAGTGTTGAAAAACCACATTTCGCACTTGTGTTGGTGCAGGAAACCACTTTTGCACTTGTATTAGTGTGGAAAAAACACTTTTCTCACTTGTGTTAGTGTTGAAAAACCACTTTTCGCACTTGTGATAGTGTTGAAAAACCACTTTTCGCACTTGTGTTA
This sequence comes from Myxine glutinosa, assembly GCF_964187855.1. NCBI lineage: Eukaryota > Metazoa > Chordata > Myxini > Myxiniformes > Myxinidae > Myxine > Myxine glutinosa. Next base: position 88,660 of record NW_027616950.1, read on the forward strand.
GTGTTGAAAAACCACATTTCGCACTTGTGTTGGTGCAGGAAACCACTTTTGCACTTGTATTAGTGTGGAAAAAACACTTTTCTCACTTGTGTTAGTGTTGAAAAACCACTTTTCGCACTTGTATTAGTGTGGAAAAAACACTTTTTGCACTTGTGATAGTGTTGAAAAACCACTTTTCGCACTTGTGTTAGTGTTGAAAAACCACATTTCGCACTTGTGTTGGTGCAGGAAACCACTTTTGCACTTGTATTAGTGTGGAAAAACCACTTTTCGCACTTGTGTTAGTGTTGAAAAAACACTTTTCGCACTTGTGTTAGTGTTGAAAAATCACTTTTCGCACTTGTGTTGGTGCAGGAAACCACTTTTGCAATTGTATTAGTGTGGAAAAAACACTTTTTGCACTTGTGATAGTGTTGAAAACCACTTTTAGCACTTGTGATAGTGTTGAAAAACCACTTTTCGCACTTGTGTTGGTGCAGGAAACCACTTTTGCACTTGTATTAGTGTGGAAAAAACACTTTTTGCACTTGTGATAGTGTTGAAAACCACTTTTCGCACTTGTGTTAGTGTTGAAAAACCACTTTTCGCACTTGTGTTGGTGCAGGAAACCACTTTTGCACTTGTATTAGTGTGGAAAAAACACTTTTTGCACTTGTGATAGTGTTGAAAAACCACTTTTCGCACTTGTGTTAGTGTTGAAAAACCACTTTTCGCACTTGTGTTGGTGCAGGAAACCACTTTTGCACTTGTATTAGTGTGGAAAAACCACTTTTCGCACTTGTGTTAGTGTTGAAAAACCACTTTTCACACTTGTGTTAGTGTTGAAAAACCACTTTTCGCACTTGTGTTGGTGCAGGGAACCACTTTTGCACTTGTATTAGTGTGGAAAAAACACTTTTTGCACTTGTGATAGTGTTGAAAAACCACTTTTCACACTTGTGTTAGTGTTGAAAAACCACATTTCGCACTTGTGTTAGTGTTGAAAAACCACTTTTCGCACTTGTGTTGGTGCAGGAAACCACTTTTGCACTTGTATAAGTGTGGAAAAAACACTTTTTGCACTTGTGATAGTGTTGAAAAACCACTTTTCGCACTTGTGTTAGTGTTGAAAAACCACTTTTCGCACTTGTGTTAGTGTTGAAAAACCACTTTTCGCACTTGTGTTGGTGCAGGAAACCACTTTTGCACTTGTATTAGTGTGGAAAAACCACTTTTGGCACTTGTGTTAGTGTTGAAAAACCACTTTTCGCACTTGTGTTAGTGTTGAAAAACCACTTTTCGCACTTGTGTTGGTGCAGGAAACCACTTTTGCACTTGTATTAGTGTGGAAAAAACACTTTTTGCACTCGTGATAGTGTTGAAAAACCACTTTTCGCACTTGTGTTAGTGTTGAAAAACCACTTTTCGCACTTGTGTTAGTGTTGAAAAAACACTTTTCGCACTTGTGTTAGTGTTGAAAAACCACTTTTCGCACTTGTGTTGGTGCAGGAAACCACTTTTGCACTTGTATTAGTGTGGAAAAACCACTTTTCGCACTTGTGTTAGTGTTGAAAAACCACTTTTCGCACTTGTGTTAGAGTTAAAAAACCACTTTTCGCACTTGTGTTGGTGCAGGAAAACCACTTTTGCACTTGTATTAGTGTGGAAAAAACACTTTTTGCACTTGTGATAGTGTTGAAAAACCACTTTTTGCACTTGTGTTAGTGTTGAAAAACCACTTTTCGCACTTGTGTTAGTGTTGAAAAACCACTTTTCGCACTTGTGTTGGTGCAGGAAACCACTTTTGCACTTGTATTAGTGTGGAAAAACACTTTTTGCACTTGTGATAGTGTTGAAAAACCACTTTTTGCACTTGTGTTAGTGTTGAAAAACCACATTTCGCACTTGTGTTGGTGCAGGAAACCACTTTTGCACTTGTATTAGTGTGGAAAAAACACTTTTCTCACTTGTGTTAGTGTTGAAAAACCACTTTTCGCACTTGTGATAGTGTTGAAAAACCACTTTTCGCACTTGTGTTAGTGTTGAAAAACCACATTTCGCACTTGTGTTGGTGCAGGAAACCACTTTTGCACTTGTATTAGTGTGGAAAAAACACTTTTCTCACTTGTGTTAGTGTTGAAAAACCACTTTTCGCACTTGTATTAGTGTGGAAAAAACACTTTTTGCACTTGTGATAGTGTTGAAAAACCACTTTTCGCACTTGTGTTAGTGTTGAAAAACCACATTTCGCACTTGTGTTGGTGCAGGAAACCACTTTTGCACTTGTATTAGTGTGGAAAAACCACTTTTCGCACTTGTGTTAGTGTTGAAAAAACACTTTTCGCACTTGTGTTAGTGTTGAAAAATCACTTTTCGCACTTGTGTTGGTGCAGGAAACCACTTTTGCAATTGTATTAGTGTGGAAAAAACACTTTTTGCACTTGTGATAGTGTTGAAAACCACTTTTAGCACTTGTGATAGTGTTGAAAAACCACTTTTCGCACTTGTGTTGGTGCAGGAAACCACTTTTGCACTTGTATTAGTGTGGAAAAAACACTTTTTGCACTTGTGATAGTGTTGAAAACCACTTTTCGCACTTGTGTTAGTGTTGAAAAACCACTTTTCGCACTTGTGTTGGTGCAGGAAACCACTTTTGCACTTGTATTAGTGTGGAAAAACCACTTTTCGCACTTGTGTTAGTGTTGAAAAACCACTTTTCGCACTTGTGTTAGTGTTGAAAAACCACTTTTCGCACTTGTGTTGGTGCAGGGAACCACTTTTGCACTTGTATTAGTGTGGAAAAAACACTTTTTGCACTTGTGATAGTGTTGAAAAACCACTTTTCACACTTGTGTTAGTGTTGAAAAACCACATTTCGCACTTGTGTTAGTGTTGAAAAACCACTTTTCGCACTTGTGTTGGTGCAGGAAACCACTTTTGCACTTGTATAAGTGTGGAAAAAACACTTTTTGCACTTGTGATAGTGTTGAAAAACCACTTTTCGCACTTGTGTTAGTGTTGAAAAACCACTTTTCGCACTTGTGTTAGTGTTTAAAAACCACTTTTCGCACTTGTGTTGGTGCAGGAAACCACTTTTGCACTTGTATTAGTGTGGAAAAACCACTTTTCGCACTTGTGTTAGTGTTGAAAAACCACTTTTCGCACTTGTGTTAGTGTTGAAAAACCACTTTTCGCACTTGTGTTGGTGCAGGAAACCACTTTTGCACTTGTATTAGTGTGGAAAAAACACTTTTTGCACTCGTGATAGTGTTTAAAAACCACTTTTCGCACTTGTGTTAGTGTTGAAAAACCACTTTTCGCACTTGTGTTAGTGTTGAAAAAACACTTTTCGCACTTGTGTTAGTGTTGAAAAACCACTTTTCGCACTTGTGTTGGTGCAGGAAACCACTTTTGCACTTGTATTAGTGTGGAAAAACCACTTTTCGCACTTGTGTTAGTGTTGAAAAACCACTTTTCGCACTTGTGTTAGAGTTGAAAAACCACTTTTCGCACTTGTGTTGGTGCAGGAAAACCACTTTTGCACTTGTGATAGTGTTGAAAAACCACTTTTCGCACTTGTGTTAGTGTTGAAAAACCACTTTTCACACTTGTGTTAGTGTTGAAAAACCACTTTTCGCACTTGTGTTGGTGCAGGGAACCACTTTTGCACTTGTATTAGTGTGGAAAAAACACTTTTTGCACTTGTGATAGTGTTGAAAAACCACTTTTCACACTTGTGTTAGTGTTGAAAAACCACATTTCGCACTTGTGTTAGTGTTGAAAAACCACTTTTCGCACTTGTGTTGGTGCAGGAAACCACTTTTGCACTTGTATAAGTGTGGAAAAAACACTTTTTGCACTTGTGATAGTGTTGAAAAACCACTTTTCGCACTTGTGTTAGTGTTGAAAAACCACTTTTCGCACTTGTGTTAGTGTTGAAAAACCACTTTTCGCACTTGTGTTGGTGCAGGAAACCACTTTTGCACTTGTATTAGTGTGGAAAAACCACTTTTGGCACTTGTGTTAGTGTTGAAAAACCACTTTTCGCACTTGTGTTAGTGTTGAAAAACCACTTTTCGCACTTGTGTTGGTGCAGGAAACCACTTTTGCACTTGTATTAGTGTGGAAAAAACACTTTTTGCACTCGTGATAGTGTTGAAAAACCACTTTTCGCACTTGTGTTAGTGTTGAAAAACCACTTTTCGCACTTGTGTTAGTGTTGAAAAAACACTTTTCGCACTTGTGTTAGTGTTGAAAAACCACTTTTCGCACTTGTGTTGGTGCAGGAAACCACTTTTGCACTTGTATTAGTGTGGAAAAACCACTTTTCGCACTTGTGTTAGTGTTGAAAAACCACTTTTCGCACTTGTGTTAGAGTTGAAAAACCACTTTTCGCACTTGTGTTGGTGCAGGAAAACCACTTTTGCACTTGTATTAGTGTGGAAAAAACACTTTTTGCACTTGTGATAGTGTTGAAAAACCACTTTTTGCACTTGTGTTAGTGTTGAAAAACCACTTTTCGCACTTGTGTTAGTGTTGAAAAACCACTTTTCGCACTTGTGTTGGTGCAGGAAACCACTTTTGCACTTGTATTAGTGTGGAAAAACACTTTTTGCACTTGTGATAGTGTTGAAAAACCACTTTTTGCACTTGTGTTAGTGTTGAAAAACCACATTTCGCACTTGTGTTGGTGCAGGAAACCACTTTTGCACTTGTATTAGTGTGGAAAAAACACTTTTCTCACTTGTGTTAGTGTTGAAAAACCACTTTTCGCACTTGTGATAGTGTTGAAAAACCACTTTTCGCACTTGTGTTAGTGTTGAAAAACCACATTTCGCACTTGTGTTGGTGCAGGAAACCACTTTTGCACTTGTATTAGTGTGGAAAAAACACTTTTCTCACTTGTGTTAGTGTTGAAAAACCACTTTTCGCACTTGTATTAGTGTGGAAAAAACACTTTTTGCACTTGTGATAGTGTTGAAAAACCACTTTTCGCACTTGTGTTAGTGTTGAAAACCACATTTCGCACTTGTGTTGGTGCAGGAAACCACTTTTGCACTTGTATTAGTGTGGAAAAACCACTTTTCGCACTTGTGTTAGTGTTAAAAAAACACTTTTCGCACTTGTGTTAGTGTTGAAAAATCACTTTTCGCACTTGTGTTGGTGCAGGAAACCACTTTTGCAATTGTATTAGTGTGGAAAAAACACTTTTTGCACTTGTGATAGTGTTGAAAACCACTTTTAGCACTTGTGATAGTGTTGAAAAACCACTTTTCGCACTTGTGTTGGTGCAGGAAACCACTTTTGCACTTGTATTAGTGTGGAAAAAACACTTTTTGCACTTGTGATAGTGTTGAAAACCACTTTTCGCACTTGTGTTAGTGTTGAAAAACCACTTTTCGCACTTGTGTTGGTGCAGGAAACCACTTTTGCACTTGTATTAGTGTGGAAAAAACACTTTTTGCACTTGTGATAGTGTTGAAAAACCACTTTTCGCACTTGTGTTAGTGTTGAAAAACCACTTTTCGCACTTGTGTTGGTGCAGGAAACCACTTTTGCACTTGTATTAGTGTGGAAAAAACCACTTTTCGCACTTGTGTTAGTGTTGAAAAACCACTTTTCACACTTGTGTTAGTGTTGAAAAACCACTTTTCGCACTTGTGTTGGTGCAGGGAACCACTTTTGCACTTGTATTAGTGTGGAAAAAACACTTTTTGCACTTGTGATAGTGTTGAAAAACCACTTTTCACACTTGTGTTAGTGTTGAAAAACCACATTTCGCACTTGTGTTAGTGTTGAAAAACCACTTTTCGCACTTGTGTTGGTGCAGGAAACCACTTTTGCACTTGTATAAGTGTGGAAAAAACACTTTTTGCACTTGTGATAGTGTTGAAAAACCACTTTTCGCACTTGTGTTAGTGTTGAAAAACCACTTTTCGCACTTGTGTTAGTGTTGAAAAACCACTTTTCGCACTTGTGTTGGTGCAGGAAACCACTTTTGCACTTGTATTAGTGTGGAAAAACCACTTTTGGCACTTGTGTTAGTGTTGAAAAACCACTTTTCGCACTTGTGTTAGTGTTGAAAAACCACTTTTCGCACTTGTGTTGGTGCAGGAAACCACTTTTGCACTTGTATTAGTGTGGAAAAAACACTTTTTGCACTCGTGATAGTGTTGAAAAACCACTTTTCGCACTTGTGTTAGTGTTGAAAAACCACTTTTCGCACTTGTGTTAGTGTTGAAAAAACACTTTTCGCACTTGTGTTAGTGTGAAAAACCACTTTTCGCACTTGTGTTGGTGCAGGAAACCACTTTTGCACTTGTATTAGTGTGGAAAAACCACTTTTCGCACTTGTGTTAGTGTTGAAAAACCACTTTTCGCACTTGTGTTAGAGTTGAAAAACCACTTTTCGCACTTGTGTTGGTGCAGGAAAACCACTTTTGCACTTGTATTAGTGTGGAAAAAACACTTTTTGCACTTGTGATAGTGTTGAAAAACCACTTTTTGCACTTGTGTTAGTGTTGAAAAACCACTTTTCGCACTTGTGTTAGTGTTGAAAAACCACTTTTCGCACTTGTGTTGGTGCAGGAAACCACTTTTGCACTTGTATTAGTGTGGAAAAACACTTTTTGCACTTGTGATAGTGTTGAAAAACCACTTTTTGCACTTGTGTTAGTGTTGAAAAACCACATTTCGCACTTGTGTTGGTGCAGGAAACCACTTTTGCACTTGTATTAGTGTGGAAAAAACACTTTTCTCACTTGTGTTAGTGTTGAAAAACCACTTTTCGCACTTGTGATAGTGTTGAAAAACCACTTTTCGCACTTGTGTTAGTGTTGAAAAACCACATTTCGCACTTGTGTTGGTGCAGGAAACCACTTTTGCACTTGTATTAGTGTGGAAAAAACACTTTTCTCACTTGTGTTAGTGTTGAAAAACCACTTTTCGCACTTGTATTAGTGTGGAAAAAACACTTTTTGCACTTGTGATAGTGTTGAAAAACCACTTTTCGCACTTGTGTTAGTGTTGAAAAACCACATTTCGCACTTGTGTTGGTGCAGGAAACCACTTTTGCACTTGTATTAGTGTGGAAAAACCACTTTTCGCACTTGTGTTAGTGTTGAAAAAACACTTTTCGCACTTGTGTTAGTGTTGAAAAATTACTTTTCGCACTTGTGTTGGTGCAGGAAACTACTTTTGCAATTGTATTAGTGTGGAAAAAACACTTTTCGCACTTGTGTTAGTGTTGAAAAACCACATTTCGCACTTGTGTTGGTGCAGGAAACCACTTTTGCACTTGTATTAGTGTGGAAAAAACACTTTTCTCACTTGTGTTAGTGTTGAAAAACCACTTTTCGCACTTGTATTAGTGTGGAAAAAACACTTTTTGCACTTGTGATAGTGTTGAAAAACCACTTTTCGCACTTGTGTTAGTGTTGAAAAACCACATTTCGCACTTGTGTTGGTGCAGGAAACCACTTTTGCACTTGTATTAGTGTGGAAAAACCACTTTTCGCACTTGTGTTAGTGTTGAAAAAACACTTTTCGCACTTGTGTTAGTGTTGAAAAATCACTTTTCGCACTTGTGTTGGTGCAGGAAACCACTTTTGCAATTGTATTAGTGTGGAAAAAACACTTTTTGCACTTGTGATAGTGTTGAAAACCACTTTTAGCACTTGTGATAGTGTTGAAAAACCACTTTTCGCACTTGTGTTGGTGCAGGAAACCACTTTTGCACTTGTATTAGTGTGGAAAAAACACTTTTTGCACTTGTGATAGTGTTGAAAAACCACTTTTCGCACTTGTGTTAGTGTTGAAAAACCACTTTTCGCACTTGTGTTGGTGCAGGAAACCACTTTTGCACTTGTATTAGTGTGGAAAAAACCACTTTTCGCACTTGTGTTAGTGTTGAAAAACCACTTTTTGCACTTGTGTTAGTGTTGAAAAACCACTTTTCGCACTTGTGTTGGTGCAGGGAACCACTTTTGCACTTGTATTAGTGTGGAAAAAACACTTTTTGCACTTGTGATAGTGTTGAAAAACCACTTTTCACACTTGTGTTAGTGTTGAAAAACCACATTTTGCACTTGTGTTAGTGTTGAAAAACCACTTTTCGCACTTGTGTTGGTGCAGGAAACCACTTTTGCACTTGTATAAGTGTGGAAAAAACACTTTTTGCACTTGTGATAGTGTTGAAAAACCACTTTTCGCACTTGTGTTAGTGTTGAAAAACCACTTTTCGCACTTGTGTTGGTGCAGGAAACCACTTTTGCACTTGTATTAGTGTGGAAAAAACACTTTTCGCACTTGTGTTAGTGTTGAAAAACCACTTTTCGCACTTGTGTTGGTGCAGGAAACCACTTTTGCACTTGTATTAGTGTGGAAAAAACCACTTTTCGCACTTCTGTTAGTGTTGAAAAACCACTTTTCGCACTTGTGTTGGTGCAGGAAACCACTATTGCACTTGCATTAGTGTGGAAAAAACACTTTTTGCACTTGTGATAGTGTTGAAAAACCACTTTTCGCACTTGTGTTAGTGTTGAAAAACCACATTTCGCACTTGTGTTGGTGCAGGAAACCACTTTTGCACTTGTATTAGTGTGGAAAAAACACTTTTCTCACTTGTGTTATTGTTGAAAAACCACTTTTCGCACTTGTGTTAGTGTTGAAAAACCACTTTTCGCACTTGTGTTGCTGCAGGAAACCACTTTTGCACTTGTATTAGTGTGGAAAAAACACATTTTGCACTTGTGATAGTGTTGAAAAACCACTTTTCGCACTTGTGTTAGTGTTGAAAAACCACTTTTCGCACTTGTGTTGGTGCAGGAAACCACTTTTGCACTTGTATTAGTGTGGAAAAACCACTTTTCGCACTTGTGTTAGTGTTGAAAAACCACTTTTCGCACTTGTGTTAGTGTTGAAAAACCACTTTTCGCACTTGTGTTAGTGTTGAAAAACCGCTTTTCGCACTTCTCTTAGTGTTGAAAAACCACTTTTCGCACTTGTGTTGGTGCAGGAAACCACTTTTGCACTTGTATTAGTGTGGAAAAACCACTTTTTGCACTTGTGTTAGTGTTGAAAAACCACTTTTCGCACTTGTGTTAGTGTTGAAAAACCACTTTTCGCACTTCTGTTTGTGGTGCAAAACCACTTTTCGCACTTGTGTTGGTGCAGGAAACCACTATTGCACTTGTATTAGTGTGGAAAAAACACTTTTTGCACTTGTGATAGTGTTGAAAAACCACTTTTCGCACTTGTGTTAGTGTTAAAAACCACTTTTCGCACTTGTGTTGGTGCAGGAAACCACTTTTGCACTTGTATTAGTGTGGAAAACCACTTTTCGCACTTGTGTTAGTGTTTAAAAACCACTTTTCGCACTTGTGTTAGTGCAGGAAACCACTTTTGCACTTGTATTAGTGTGGAAAAAACACTTTTTGCACTTGTGATAGTGTTGAAAAACCACTTTTTGCACTTGTGTTAGTGTTGAAAACCACCTTTCGCACTTGTGTTAGTGTTGAAAAACCACTTTTCGCACTTGTGTTGGTGCAGGAAACCACTTTTGCACTTGTATTAATGTGGAAAAAACACTTTTCTCACTTGTGTTAGTGTTGAAAAACCACTTTTCGCACTTGTGTTAGTGTTGAAAAACCACTTTTCGCACTTGTGTTGGTGCAGGAATCCACTTTTGCACTTGTATTAGTGTGGAAAAAACACTTTTTGCACTTGTGATAGTGTTGAAAAACCACTTTTTGCACTTGTGTTAGTGTTGAAAAAACCACTTTTCGCACTTGTGTTAGTGTTGAAAAACTACTTTTCACACTTGTGTTGGTGCAGGAAACCACTTTTGCACTTGCATTAGTGTGGAAAAAACACTTTTTGCACTTGTGATAGTGTTGAAAAACCACTTTTCGCACTTGTGTTAGTGTTGAAAAACCACATTTCGCACTTGTGTTGGTGCAGGAAACCACTTTTGCACTTGTATTAGTGTGGAAAAAACACTTTTCTCACTTGTGTTAGTATTGAAAAACCACTTTTCGCACTTGTGTTAGTGTTGAAAAACCACTTTTCGCACTTGTGTTGGTGCAGGAACCACTTTTGCACTTGTATTAGTGTGGAAAAAACACTTTTTGCACTTGTGATAGTGTTGAAAAACCACTTTTCGCACTTGTGTTAGTGTTGAAAAACCACTTTTCGCACTTGTGTTTGTGGTGCAAAACCACTTTTCGCACTTGTGTTGGTGCAGGAAACCACTATTGCACTTGTATTAGTGTGGAAAAAACACTTTTTGCACTTGTGATAGTGTTGAAAACCACTTTTCGCACTTGTGTTAGTGTTAAAAACCACTTTTCGCACTTGTGTTGGTGCAGGAAACCACTTTTGCACTTGTATTAGTGTGGAAAACCACTTTTCGCACTTGTGTTAGTGTTTAAAAACCACTTTTCGCACTTGTGTTAGTGCAGGAAACCACTTTTGCACTTGTATTAGTGTGGAAAAAAACACTTTTTGCACTTGTGATAGTGTTGAAAAACCACTTTTTGCACTTGTGTTAGTGTTGAAAACCACCTTTCGCACTTGTGTTAGTGTTGAAAAACCACTTTTCGCACTTGTGTTGGTGCAGGAAACCACTTTTGCACTTGTATTAATGTGGAAAAAACACTTTTCTCACTTGTGTTAGTGTTGAAAAACCACTTTTCGCACTTGTGTTAGTGTTGAAAAACCACTTTTCGCACTTGTGTTGGTGCAGGAATCCACTTTTGCACTTGTATTAGTGTGGAAAAAACACTTTTTGCACTTGTGATAGTGTTGAAAAACCACTTTTTGCACTTGTGTTAGTGTTGAAAAACCACTTTTCGCACTTGTGTTAGTGTTGAAAAACTACTTTTCACACTTGTGTTGGTGCAGGAAACCACTTTTGCACTTGCATTAGTGTGGAAAAAACACTTTTTGCACTTGTGATAGTGTTGAAAAACCACTTTTCGCACTTGTGTTAGTGTTGAAAAACCACATTTCGCACTTGTGTTGGTGCAGGAAACCACTTTTGCACTTGTATTAGTGTGGAAAAAACACTTTTCTCACTTGTGTTAGTATTGAAAAACCACTTTTCGCACTTGTGTTAGTGTTGAAAAACCACTTTTCGCACTTGTGTTGGTGCAGGAACCACTTTTGCACTTGTATTAGTGTGGAAAAAACACTTTTTGCACTTGTGATAGTGTTGAAAAACCACTTTTCGCACTTGTGTTAGTGTTGAAAAACCACTTTTCGCACTTGTGTTGGTGCAGGAAACCACTTTTGCACTTGTATTAGTGTGGAAAAACCACTTTTCGCACTTGTGTTAGTGTTGAAAAACCACTTTTCGCACTTGTGTTAGTGTTGAAAAACCACTTTTCGCACTTGTGTTGGTGCAGGAAACCACTTTTGCACTTGTATTAGTGTGGAAAAACCACTTTTTGCACTTGTGTTAGTGTTGAAAAACCACTTTTCGCACTTGTGTTAGTGTTGAAAAACCACTTTTCGCACTTCTGTTAGTGTTGAAAAACCACTTTTCGCACTTGTGTTGGTGCAGGAAACCACTATTACACTTGTATTAGTGTGGAAAAAACACTTTTTGCACTTGTGATAGTGTTGAAAAACCACTTTTCGCACTTGTGTTAGTGTTGAAAAACCACTTTTCGCACTTGTGTTAGTGTTGAAAAACCACTTTTCGCACTTGTGTTAGTGTTGAAAAACCACTTTTCGCACTTGTGTTGGTGCAGGAAACCACTTTTGCACTTGTATTAGTGTGGAAAAAACACTTTTTGCACTTGTGATAGTGTTGAAAAACCACTTTTCACACTTGTGTTAGTGTTGAAAAACCACATTTCGCACTTGTGTTAGTGTTGAAAAACCACTTTTCGCACTTGTGTTGGTGCAGGAAACCACTTTTGCACTTGTATAAGTGTGGAAAAAACACTTTTTGCACTTGTGATAGTGTTGAAAAACCACTTTTCGCACTTGTGTTAGTGTTGAAAAACCACTTTTCGCACTTGTGTTGGTGCAGGAAACCACTTTTGCACTTGTATTAGTGTGGAAAAAACACTTTTCGCACTTGTGTTAGTGTTGAAAAACCACTTTTCGCACTTGTGTTGGTGCAGGAAACCACTTTTGCACTTGTATTAGTGTGGAAAAACCACTTTTCGCACTTCTGTTAGTGTTGAAAAACCACTTTTCGCACTTGTGTTGGTGCAGGAAACCACTATTGCACTTGCATTAGTGTGGAAAAAACACTTTTTGCACTTGTGATAGTGTTGAAAAACCACTTTTCGCACTTGTGTTAGTGTTGAAAAACCACATTTCGCACTTGTGTTGGTGCAGGAAACCACTTTTGCACTTGTATTAGTGTGGAAAAAACACTTTTCTCACTTGTGTTATTGTTGAAAAACCACTTTTCGCACTTGTGTTAGTGTTGAAAAACCACTTTTCGCACTTGTGTTGGTGCAGGAAACCACTTTTGCACTTGTATTAGTGTGGAAAAAACACATTTTGCACTTGTGATAGTGTTGAAAAACCACTTTTCGCACTTGTGTTAGTGTTGAAAAACCACTTTTCGCACTTGTGTTGGTGCAGGAAACCACTTTTGCACTTGTATTAGTGTGGAAAAACCACTTTTCGCACTTGTGTTAGTGTTGAAAAACCACTTTTCGCACTTGTGTTAGTGTTGAAAAACCACTTTTCGCACTTGTGTTAGTGTTGAAAAACCGCTTTTCGCACTTCTCTTAGTGTTGAAAAACCACTTTTCGCACTTGTGTTGGTGCAGGAAACCACTTTTGCACTTGTATTAGTGTGGAAAAACCACTTTTTGCACTTGTGTTAGTGTTGAAAAACCACTTTTCGCACTTGTGTTAGTGTTGAAAAACCACTTTTCGCACTTCTGTTTGTGGTGCAAAACCACTTTTCGCACTTGTGTTGGTGCAGGAAACCACTATTGCACTTGTATTAGTGTGGAAAAAACACTTTTTGCACTTGTGATAGTGTTGAAAAACCACTTTTCGCACTTGTGTTAGTGTTAAAAACCACTTTTCGCACTTGTGTTGGTGCAGGAAACCACTTTTGCACTTGTATTAGTGTGGAAAACCACTTTTCGCACTTGTGTTAGTGTTTAAAAACCACTTTTCGCACTTGTGTTAGTGCAGGAAACCACTTTTGCACTTGTATTAGTGTGGAAAAAACACTTTTTGCACTTGTGATAGTGTTGAAAAACCACTTTTTGCACTTGTGTTAGTGTTGAAAACCACCTTTCGCACTTGTGTTAGTGTTGAAAAACCACTTTTCGCACTTGTGTTGGTGCAGGAAACCACTTTTGCACTTGTATTAATGTGGAAAAAACACTTTTCTCACTTGTGTTAGTGTTGAAAAACCACTTTTCGCACTTGTGTTAGTGTTGAAAAACCACTTTTCGCACTTGTGTTGGTGCAGGAATCCACTTTTGCACTTGTATTAGTGTGGAAAAAACACTTTTTGCACTTGTGATAGTGTTGAAAAACCACTTTTTGCACTTGTGTTAGTGTTGAAAAACCACTTTTCGCACTTGTGTTAGTGTTGAAAAACTACTTTTCACACTTGTGTTGGTGCAGGAAACCACTTTTGCACTTGCATTAGTGTGGAAAAAACACTTTTTGCACTTGTGATAGTGTTGAAAAACCACTTTTCGCACTTGTGTTAGTGTTGAAAAACCACATTTCGCACTTGTGTTGGTGCAGGAAACCACTTTTGCACTTGTATTAGTGTGGAAAAAACACTTTTCTCACTTGTGTTAGTATTGAAAAACCACTTTTCGCACTTGTGTTAGTGTTGAAAAACCACTTTTCGCACTTGTGTTGGTGCAGGAACCACTTTTGCACTTGTATTAGTGTGGAAAAAACACTTTTTGCACTTGTGATAGTGTTGAAAAACCACTTTTCGCACTTGTGTTAGTGTTGAAAAACCACTTTTCGCACTTGTGTTTGTGGTGCAAAACCACTTTTCGCACTTGTGTTGGTGCAGGAAACCACTATTGCACTTGTATTAGTGTGGAAAAAACACTTTTTGCACTTGTGATAGTGTTGAAAAACCACTTTTCGCACTTGTGTTAGTGTTAAAAACCACTTTTCGCACTTGTGTTGGTGCAGGAAACCACTTTTGCACTTGTATTAGTGTGGAAAACCACTTTTCGCACTTGTGTTAGTGTTTAAAAACCACTTTTCGCACTTGTGTTAGTGCAGGAAACCACTTTTGCACTTGTATTAGTGTGGAAAAAACACTTTTTGCACTTGTGATAGTGTTGAAAAACCACTTTTTGCACTTGTGTTAGTGTTGAAAACCACCTTTCGCACTTGTGTTAGTGTTGAAAAACCACTTTTCGCACTTGTGTTGGTGCAGGAAACCACTTTTGCACTTGTATTAATGTGGAAAAAACACTTTTCTCACTTGTGTTAGTGTTGAAAAACCACTTTTCGCACTTGTGTTAGTGTTGAAAAACCACTTTTCGCACTTGTGTTGGTGCAGGAATCCACTTTTGCACTTGTATTAGTGTGGAAAAAACACTTTTTGCACTTGTGATAGTGTTGAAAAACCACTTTTTGCACTTGTGTTAGTGTTGAAAAACCACTTTTCGCACTTGTGTTAGTGTTGAAAAACTACTTTTCACACTTGTGTTGGTGCAGGAAACCACTTTTGCACTTGCATTAGTGTGGAAAAAACACTTTTTGCACTTGTGATAGTGTTGAAAAACCACTTTTCGCACTTGTGTTAGTGTTGAAAAACCACATTTCGCACTTGTGTTGGTGCAGGAAACCACTTTTGCACTTGTATTAGTGTGGAAAAAACACTTTTCTCACTTGTGTTAGTATTGAAAAACCACTTTTCGCACTTGTGTTAGTGTTGAAAAACCACTTTTCGCACTTGTGTTGGTGCAGGAACCACTTTTGCACTTGTATTAGTGTGGAAAAAACACTTTTTGCACTTGTGATAGTGTTGAAAAACCACTTTTCGCACTTGTGTTAGTGTTGAAAAACCACTTTTCGCACTTGTGTTGGTGCAGGAAACCACTTTTGCACTTGTATTAGTGTGGAAAAACCACTTTTCGCACTTGTGTTAGTGTTGAAAAACCACTTTTCGCACTTGTGTTAGTGTTGAAAAACCACTTTTCGCACTTGTGTTGGTGCAGGAAACCACTTTTGCACTTGTATTAGTGTGGAAAAACCACTTTTTGCACTTGTGTTAGTGTTGAAAAACCACTTTTCGCACTTGTGTTAGTGTTGAAAAACCACTTTTCGCACTTCTGTTAGTGTTGAAAAACCACTTTTCGCACTTGTGTTGGTGCAGGAAACCACTATTACACTTGTATTAGTGTGGAAAAAACACTTTTTGCACTTGTGATAGTGTTGAAAAACCACTTTTCGCACTTGTGTTAGTGTTGAAAAACCACTTTTCGCACTTGTGTTAGTGTTGAAAAACCACTTTTCGCACTTGTGTTAGTGTTGAAAAACCACTTTTCGCACTTGTGTTGGTGCAGGAAACCACTTTTGCACTTGTATTAGTGTGGAAAAAACACTTTTTGCACTTGTGATAGTGTTGAAAAACCACTTTTCGCACTTGTGTTAGTGTTGAAAAACCACATTTCGCACTTGTGTTGGTGCAGGAAACCACTTTTGCACTTGTATTAGTGTGGAAAAAACACTTTTTGCACTTGTGATAGTGTTGAAAAACCACTTTTCGCACTTGTGTTAGTGTTGAAAAACCACTTTTCGCACTTGTGTTAGTGTTGAAAAACCACTTTTCGCACTTGTGTTGGTGCAGGAAACCACTTTTGCACTTGTATTAGTGTGGAAAAAACACTTTTTGCACTTGTGATAGTGTTGAAAACCACTTTTAGCACTTGTGATAGTGTTGAAAAACCACTTTTCGCACTTGTGTTGGTGCAGGAAACCACTTTTGCACTTGTATTAGTGTGGAAAAAACACTTTTTGCACTTGTGATAGTGTTGAAAAACCACTTTTCGCACTTGTGATAGTGTTGAAAAACCACTTTTCGCACTTGTGTTAGTGTTGAAAAACCACTTTTCGCACTTGTGTTGGTGCAGGAATCCACTTTTGCACTTGTATTAGTGTGGAAAAAACACTTTTTGCACTTGTGATAGTGTTGAAAAACCACTTTTTGCACTTGTGTTAGTGTTGAAAAACCACTTTTCGCACTTGTGTTAGTGTTGAAAAACTACTTTTCACACTTGTGTTGGTGCAGGAAACCACTTTTGCACTTGCATTAGTGTGGAAAAAACACTTTTTGCACTTGTGATAGTGTTGAAAAACCACTTTTCGCACTTGTGTTAGTGTTGAAAAACCACATTTCGCACTTGTGTTGGTGCAGGAAACCACTTTTGCACTTGTATTAGTGTGGAAAAAACACTTTTCTCACTTGTGTTAGTATTGAAAAACCACTTTTCGCACTTGTGTTAGTGTTGAAAAACCACTTTTCGCACTTGTGTTGGTGCAGGAACCACTTTTGCACTTGTATTAGTGTGGAAAAAACACTTTTTGCACTTGTGATAGTGTTGAAAAACCACTTTTCGCACTTGTGTTAGTGTTGAAAAACCACTTTTCGCACTTGTGTTTGTGGTGCAAAACCACTTTTCGCACTTGTGTTGGTGCAGGAAACCACTATTGCACTTGTATTAGTGTGGAAAAAACACTTTTTGCACTTGTGATAGTGTTGAAAAACCACTTTTCGCACTTGTGTTAGTGTTAAAAACCACTTTTCGCACTTGTGTTGGTGCAGGAAACCACTTTTGCACTTGTATTAGTGTGGAAAACCACTTTTCGCACTTGTGTTAGTGTTTAAAAACCACTTTTCGCACTTGTGTTAGTGCAGGAAACCACTTTTGCACTTGTATTAGTGTGGAAAAAACACTTTTTGCACTTGTGATAGTGTTGAAAAACCACTTTTTGCACTTGTGTTAGTGTTGAAAACCACCTTTCGCACTTGTGTTAGTGTTGAAAAACCACTTTTCGCACTTGTGTTGGTGCAGGAAACCACTTTTGCACTTGTATTAATGTGGAAAAAACACTTTTCTCACTTGTGTTAGTGTTGAAAAACCACTTTTCGCACTTGTGTTAGTGTTGAAAAACCACTTTTCGCACTTGTGTTGGTGCAGGAATCCACTTTTGCACTTGTATTAGTGTGGAAAAAACACTTTTTGCACTTGTGATAGTGTTGAAAAACCACTTTTTGCACTTGTGTTAGTGTTGAAAAACCACTTTTCGCACTTGTGTTAGTGTTGAAAAACTACTTTTCACACTTGTGTTGGTGCAGGAAACCACTTTTGCACTTGCATTAGTGTGGAAAAAACACTTTTTGCACTTGTGATAGTGTTGAAAAACCACTTTTCGCACTTGTGTTAGTGTTGAAAAACCACATTTCGCACTTGTGTTGGTGCAGGAAACCACTTTTGCACTTGTATTAGTGTGGAAAAAACACTTTTCTCACTTGTGTTAGTATTGAAAAACCACTTTTCGCACTTGTGTTAGTGTTGAAAAACCACTTTTCGCACTTGTGTTGGTGCAGGAACCACTTTTGCACTTGTATTAGTGTGGAAAAAACACTTTTTGCACTTGTGATAGTGTTGAAAAACCACTTTTCGCACTTGTGTTAGTGTTGAAAAACCACTTTTCGCACTTGTGTTGGTGCAGGAAACCACTTTTGCACTTGTATTAGTGTGGAAAAACCACTTTTCGCACTTGTGTTAGTGTTGAAAAACCACTTTTCGCACTTGTGTTAGTGTTGAAAAACCACTTTTCGCACTTGTGTTGGTGCAGGAAACCACTTTTGCACTTGTATTAGTGTGGAAAAACCACTTTTTGCACTTGTGTTAGTGTTGAAAAACCACTTTTCGCACTTGTGTTAGTGTTGAAAAACCACTTTTCGCACTTCTGTTAGTGTTGAAAAACCACTTTTCGCACTTGTGTTGGTGCAGGAAACCACTATTACACTTGTATTAGTGTGGAAAAAACACTTTTTGCACTTGTGATAGTGTTGAAAAACCACTTTTCGCACTTGTGTTAGTGTTGAAAAACCACTTTTCGCACTTGTGTTAGTGTTGAAAAACCACTTTTCGCACTTGTGTTAGTGTTGAAAAACCACTTTTCGCACTTGTGTTGGTGCAGGAAACCACTTTTGCACTTGTATTAGTGTGGAAAAAACACTTTTTGCACTTGTGATAGTGTTGAAAAACCACTTTTCACACTTGTGTTAGTGTTGAAAAACCACATTTCGCACTTGTGTTAGTGTTGAAAAACCACTTTTCGCACTTG
Organism: Myxine glutinosa; assembly: GCF_964187855.1. Taxonomy (NCBI): domain Eukaryota; kingdom Metazoa; phylum Chordata; class Myxini; order Myxiniformes; family Myxinidae; genus Myxine; species Myxine glutinosa. The sequence continues at coordinate 106,959 of NW_027616950.1, forward strand.
TGTTGGTGCAGGAAACCACTTTTGCACTTGTATAAGTGTGGAAAAAACACTTTTTGCACTTGTGATAGTGTTGAAAAACCACTTTTCGCACTTGTGTTAGTGTTGAAAAACCACTTTTCGCACTTGTGTTGGTGCAGGAAACCACTTTTGCACTTGTATTAGTGTGGAAAAAACACTTTTCGCACTTGTGTTAGTGTTGAAAAACCACTTTTCGCACTTGTGTTGGTGCAGGAAACCACTTTTGCACTTGTATTAGTGTGGAAAAACCACTTTTCGCACTTCTGTTAGTGTTGAAAAACCACTTTTCGCACTTGTGTTGGTGCAGGAAACCACTATTGCACTTGCATTAGTGTGGAAAAAACACTTTTTGCACTTGTGATAGTGTTGAAAAACCACTTTTCGCACTTGTGTTAGTGTTGAAAAACCACATTTCGCACTTGTGTTGGTGCAGGAAACCACTTTTGCACTTGTATTAGTGTGGAAAAAACACTTTTCTCACTTGTGTTATTGTTGAAAAACCACTTTTCGCACTTGTGTTAGTGTTGAAAAACCACTTTTCGCACTTGTGTTGGTGCAGGAAACCACTTTTGCACTTGTATTAGTGTGGAAAAAACACATTTTGCACTTGTGATAGTGTTGAAAAACCACTTTTCGCACTTGTGTTAGTGTTGAAAAACCACTTTTCGCACTTGTGTTGGTGCAGGAAACCACTTTTGCACTTGTATTAGTGTGGAAAAACCACTTTTCGCACTTGTGTTAGTGTTGAAAAACCACTTTTCGCACTTGTGTTAGTGTTGAAAAACCACTTTTCGCACTTGTGTTAGTGTTGAAAAACCGCTTTTCGCACTTCTCTTAGTGTTGAAAAACCACTTTTCGCACTTGTGTTGGTGCAGGAAACCACTTTTGCACTTGTATTAGTGTGGAAAAACCACTTTTTGCACTTGTGTTAGTGTTGAAAAACCACTTTTCGCACTTGTGTTAGTGTTGAAAAACCACTTTTCGCACTTCTGTTTGTGGTGCAAAACCACTTTTCGCACTTGTGTTAGTGTTGAAAAACCACTTTTCGCACTTCTGTTAGTGTTGAAAAACCACTTTTCGCACTTGTGTTGGTGCAGGAAACCACTATTACACTTGTATTAGTGTGGAAAAAACACTTTTTGCACTTGTGATAGTGTTGAAAAACCACTTTTCGCACTTGTGTTAGTGTTGAAAAACCACTTTTCGCACTTGTGTTAGTGTTGAAAAACCACTTTTCGCACTTGTGTTAGTGTTGAAAAACCACTTTTCGCACTTGTGTTGGTGCAGGAAACCACTTTTGCACTTGTATTAGTGTGGAAAAAACACTTTTTGCACTTGTGATAGTGTTGAAAAACCACTTTTCACACTTGTGTTAGTGTTGAAAAACCACATTTCGCACTTGTGTTAGTGTTGAAAAACCACTTTTCGCACTTGTGTTGGTGCAGGAAACCACTTTTGCACTTGTATAAGTGTGGAAAAAACACTTTTTGCACTTGTGATAGTGTTGAAAAACCACTTTTCGCACTTGTGTTAGTGTTGAAAAACCACTTTTCGCACTTGTGTTGGTGCAGGAAACCACTTTTGCACTTGTATTAGTGTGGAAAAAACACTTTTCGCACTTGTGTTAGTGTTGAAAAACCACTTTTCGCACTTGTGTTGGTGCAGGAAACCACTTTTGCACTTGTATTAGTGTGGAAAAACCACTTTTCGCACTTCTGTTAGTGTTGAAAAACCACTTTTCGCACTTGTGTTGGTGCAGGAAACCACTATTGCACTTGCATTAGTGTGGAAAAAACACTTTTTGCACTTGTGATAGTGTTGAAAAACCACTTTTCGCACTTGTGTTAGTGTTGAAAAACCACATTTCGCACTTGTGTTGGTGCAGGAAACCACTTTTGCACTTGTATTAGTGTGGAAAAAACACTTTTCTCACTTGTGTTATTGTTGAAAAACCACTTTTCGCACTTGTGTTAGTGTTGAAAAACCACTTTTCGCACTTGTGTTGGTGCAGGAAACCACTTTTGCACTTGTATTAGTGTGGAAAAAACACATTTTGCACTTGTGATAGTGTTGAAAAACCACTTTTCGCACTTGTGTTAGTGTTGAAAAACCACTTTTCGCACTTGTGTTGGTGCAGGAAACCACTTTTGCACTTGTATTAGTGTGGAAAAACCACTTTTCGCACTTGTGTTAGTGTTGAAAAACCACTTTTCGCACTTGTGTTAGTGTTGAAAAACCACTTTTCGCACTTGTGTTAGTGTTGAAAAACCGCTTTTCGCACTTCTCTTAGTGTTGAAAAACCACTTTTCGCACTTGTGTTGGTGCAGGAAACCACTTTTGCACTTGTATTAGTGTGGAAAAACCACTTTTTGCACTTGTGTTAGTGTTGAAAAACCACTTTTCGCACTTGTGTTAGTGTTGAAAAACCACTTTTCGCACTTCTGTTTGTGGTGCAAAACCACTTTTCGCACTTGTGTTGGTGCAGGAAACCACTATTGCACTTGTATTAGTGTGGAAAAAACACTTTTTGCACTTGTGATAGTGTTGAAAAACCACTTTTCGCACTTGTGTTAGTGTTAAAAACCACTTTTCGCACTTGTGTTGGTGCAGGAAACCACTTTTGCACTTGTATTAGTGTGGAAAACCACTTTTCGCACTTGTGTTAGTGTTTAAAAACCACTTTTCGCACTTGTGTTAGTGCAGGAAACCACTTTTGCACTTGTATTAGTGTGGAAAAAACACTTTTTGCACTTGTGATAGTGTTGAAAAACCACTTTTTGCACTTGTGTTAGTGTTGAAAACCACCTTTCGCACTTGTGTTAGTGTTGAAAAACCACTTTTCGCACTTGTGTTGGTGCAGGAAACCACTTTTGCACTTGTATTAATGTGGAAAAAACACTTTTCTCACTTGTGTTAGTGTTGAAAAACCACTTTTCGCACTTGTGTTAGTGTTGAAAAACCACTTTTCGCACTTGTGTTGGTGCAGGAATCCACTTTTGCACTTGTATTAGTGTGGAAAAAACACTTTTTGCACTTGTGATAGTGTTGAAAAACCACTTTTTGCACTTGTGTTAGTGTTGAAAAACCACTTTTCGCACTTGTGTTAGTGTTGAAAAACTACTTTTCACACTTGTGTTGGTGCAGGAAACCACTTTTGCACTTGCATTAGTGTGGAAAAAACACTTTTTGCACTTGTGATAGTGTTGAAAAACCACTTTTCGCACTTGTGTTAGTGTTGAAAAACCACATTTCGCACTTGTGTTGGTGCAGGAAACCACTTTTGCACTTGTATTAGTGTGGAAAAAACACTTTTCTCACTTGTGTTAGTATTGAAAAACCACTTTTCGCACTTGTGTTAGTGTTGAAAAACCACTTTTCGCACTTGTGTTGGTGCAGGAACCACTTTTGCACTTGTATTAGTGTGGAAAAAACACTTTTTGCACTTGTGATAGTGTTGAAAAACCACTTTTCGCACTTGTGTTAGTGTTGAAAAACCACTTTTCGCACTTGTGTTTGTGGTGCAAAACCACTTTTCGCACTTGTGTTGGTGCAGGAAACCACTATTGCACTTGTATTAGTGTGGAAAAAACACTTTTTGCACTTGTGATAGTGTTGAAAAACCACTTTTCGCACTTGTGTTAGTGTTAAAAACCACTTTTCGCACTTGTGTTGGTGCAGGAAACCACTTTTGCACTTGTATTAGTGTGGAAAACCACTTTTCGCACTTGTGTTAGTGTTTAAAAACCACTTTTCGCACTTGTGTTAGTGCAGGAAACCACTTTTGCACTTGTATTAGTGTGGAAAAAACACTTTTTGCACTTGTGATAGTGTTGAAAAACCACTTTTTGCACTTGTGTTAGTGTTGAAAACCACCTTTCGCACTTGTGTTAGTGTTGAAAAACCACTTTTCGCACTTGTGTTGGTGCAGGAAACCACTTTTGCACTTGTATTAATGTGGAAAAAACACTTTTCTCACTTGTGTTAGTGTTGAAAAACCACTTTTCGCACTTGTGTTAGTGTTGAAAAACCACTTTTCGCACTTGTGTTGGTGCAGGAATCCACTTTTGCACTTGTATTAGTGTGGAAAAAACACTTTTTGCACTTGTGATAGTGTTGAAAAACCACTTTTTGCACTTGTGTTAGTGTTGAAAAACCACTTTTCGCACTTGTGTTAGTGTTGAAAAACTACTTTTCACACTTGTGTTGGTGCAGGAAACCACTTTTGCACTTGCATTAGTGTGGAAAAAACACTTTTTGCACTTGTGATAGTGTTGAAAAACCACTTTTCGCACTTGTGTTAGTGTTGAAAAACCACATTTCGCACTTGTGTTGGTGCAGGAAACCACTTTTGCACTTGTATTAGTGTGGAAAAAACACTTTTCTCACTTGTGTTAGTATTGAAAAACCACTTTTCGCACTTGTGTTAGTGTTGAAAAACCACTTTTCGCACTTGTGTTGGTGCAGGAACCACTTTTGCACTTGTATTAGTGTGGAAAAAACACTTTTTGCACTTGTGATAGTGTTGAAAAACCACTTTTCGCACTTGTGTTAGTGTTGAAAAACCACTTTTCGCACTTGTGTTGGTGCAGGAAACCACTTTTGCACTTGTATTAGTGTGGAAAAACCACTTTTCGCACTTGTGTTAGTGTTGAAAAACCACTTTTCGCACTTGTGTTAGTGTTGAAAAACCACTTTTCGCACTTGTGTTGGTGCAGGAAACCACTTTTGCACTTGTATTAGTGTGGAAAAACCACTTTTTGCACTTGTGTTAGTGTTGAAAAACCACTTTTCGCACTTGTGTTAGTGTTGAAAAACCACTTTTCGCACTTCTGTTAGTGTTGAAAAACCACTTTTCGCACTTGTGTTGGTGCAGGAAACCACTATTACACTTGTATTAGTGTGGAAAAAACACTTTTTGCACTTGTGATAGTGTTGAAAAACCACTTTTCGCACTTGTGTTAGTGTTGAAAAACCACTTTTCGCACTTGTGTTAGTGTTGAAAAACCACTTTTCGCACTTGTGTTAGTGTTGAAAAACCACTTTTCGCACTTGTGTTGGTGCAGGAAACCACTTTTGCACTTGTATTAGTGTGGAAAAAACACTTTTTGCACTTGTGATAGTGTTGAAAAACCACTTTTCGCACTTGTGTTAGTGTTGAAAAACCACATTTCGCACTTGTGTTGGTGCAGGAAACCACTTTTGCACTTGTATTAGTGTGGAAAAAACACTTTTCTCACTTGTGTTAGTGTTGAAAAACCACTTTTCGCACTTGTGATAGTGTTGAAAAACCACTTTTCGCACTTGTGTTAGTGTTGAAAAACCACATTTCGCACTTGTGTTGGTGCAGGAAACCACTTTTGCACTTGTATTAGTGTGGAAAAAACACTTTTCTCACTTGTGTTAGTGTTGAAAAACCACTTTTCGCACTTGTATTAGTGTGGAAAAAACACTTTTTGCACTTGGGATAGTGTTGAAAAACCACTTTTCGCACTTGTGTTAGTGTTGAAAAACCACATTTCGCACTTGTGTTGGTGCAGGAAACCACTTTTGCACTTGTATTAGTGTGGAAAAACCACTTTTCGCACTTGTGTTAGTGTTGAAAAACCACTTTTCGCACTTGTGTTAGTGTTGAAAAATCACTTTTCGCACTTGTGTTGGTGCAGGAAACCACTTTTGCAATTGTATTAGTGTGGAAAAAACACTTTTTGCACTTGTGATAGTGTTGAAAACCACTTTTAGCACTTGTGATAGTGTTGAAAAACCACTTTTCGCACTTGTGTTGGTGCAGGAAACCACTTTTGCACTTGTATTAGTGTGGAAAAAACACTTTTTGCACTTGTGATAGTGTTGAAAAACCACTTTTCGCACTTGTGTTAGTGTTGAAAAACCACTTTTCGCACTTGTGTTGGTGCAGGAAACCAATTTTGCACTTGTATAAGTGTGGAAAAAACACTTTTTGCACTTGTGATAGTGTTGAAAAACCACTTTTCGCACTTGTGTTAGTGTTGAAAAACCACTTTTCGCACTTGTGTTAGTGTTGAAAAACCACTTTTCGCACTTGTGTTGGTGCAGGAAACCACTTTTGCACTTGTATTAGTGTGGAAAAACCACTTTTCGCACTTGTGTTAGTGTTGAAAAACCACTTTTCGCACTTGTGTTAGTGTTGAAAAACCACTTTTCGCACTTGTGTTGGTGCAGGAAACCACTTTTGCACTTGTATTAGTGTGGAAAAAACACTTTTTGCACTCGTGATAGTGTTTAAAAACCACTTTTCGCACTTGTGTTAGTGTTGAAAAACCACTTTTCGCACTTGTGTTAGTGTTGAAAAAACACTTTTCGCACTTGTGTTAGTGTTGAAAAACCACTTTTCGCACTTGTGTTGGTGCAGGAAACCACTTTTGCACTTGTATTAGTGTGGAAAAACCACTTTTCGCACTTGTGTTAGTGTTGAAAAACCACTTTTCGCACTTGTGTTAGAGTTGAAAAACCACTTTTCGCACTTGTGTTGGTGCAGGAAAACCACTTTTGCACTTGTATTAGTGTGGAAAAAACACGTTTTGCACTTGTGATAGTGTTGAAAAACCACTTTTTGCACTTGTGTTAGTGTTGAAAAACCACTTTTCGCACTTGTGTTAGTGTTGAAAAACCACTTTTCGCACTTGTGTTGGTGCAGGAAACCACTTTTGCACTTGTATTAGTGTGGAAAAAACACTTTTTGCACTTGTGATAGTGTTGAAAAACCACTTTTTGCACTTGTGTTAGTGTTGAAAAACCACATTTCGCACTTGTGTTGGTGCAGGAAACCACTTTTGCACTTGTATTAGTGTGGAAAAAACACTTTTCTCACTTGTGTTAGTGTTGAAAAACCACTTTTCACACTTGTGATAGTGTTGAAAAACCACTTTTCGCACTTGTGTTAGTGTTGAAAAACCACATTTCGCACTTGTGTTGGTGCAGGAAACCACTTTTGCACTTGTATTAGTGTGGAAAAAACACTTTTCTCACTTGTGTTAGTGTTGAAAAACCACTTTTCGCACTTGTATTAGTGTGGAAAAAACACTTTTTGCACTTGTGATAGTGTTGAAAAACCACTTTTCGCACTTGTGTTAGTGTTGAAAAACCACATTTCGCACTTGTGTTGGTGCAGGAAACCACTTTTGCACTTGTATTAGTGTGGAAAAACCACTTTTCGCACTTGTGTTAGTGTTGAAAAAACACTTTTCGCACTTGTGTTAGTGTTGAAAAATCACTTTTCGCACTTGTGTTGGTGCAGGAAACCACTTTGCAATTGTATTAGTGTGGAAAAAACACTTTTTGCACTTGTGATAGTGTTGAAAACCACTTTTAGCACTTGTGATAGTGTTGAAAAACCACTTTTCGCACTTGTGTTGGTGCAGGAAACCACTTTTACACTTGTATTAGTGTGGAAAAAACACTTTTTGCACTTGTGATAGTGTTGAAAAACCACTTTTCGCACTTGTGTTAGTGTTGAAAAACCACTTTTCGCACTTGTGTTGGTGCAGGAAACCACTTTTGCACTTGTATTAGTGTGGAAAAACCACTTTTCGCACTTGTGTTAGTGTTGAAAAACCACTTTTCGCACTTGTGTTAGTGTTGAAAAACCACTTTTCGCACTTGTGTTGGTGCAGGGAACCACTTTTGCACTTGTATTAGTGTGGAAAAAACACTTTTTGCACTTGTGATAGTGTTGAAAAACCACTTTTCACACTTGTGTTAGTGTTGAAAAACCACATTTCGCACTTGTGTTAGTGTTGAAAACCACTTTTCGCACTTGTGTTGGTGCAGGAAACCACTTTTGCACTTGTATAAGTGTGGAAAAAACACTTTTTGCACTTGTGATAGTGTTGAAAAACCACTTTTCGCACTTGTGTTAGTGTTGAAAAACCACTTTTCGCACTTGTGTTGGTGCAGGAAACCACTTTTGCACTTGTATTAGTGTGGAAAAAACACTTTTCGCACTTGTGTTAGTGTTGAAAAACCACTTTTCGCACTTGTGTTGGTGCAGGAAACCACTTTTGCACTTGTATTAGTGTGGAAAAACCACTTTTCGCACTTCTGTTAGTGTTGAAAAACCACTTTTCGCACTTGTGTTGGTGCAGGAAACCACTATTGCACTTGCATTAGTGTGGAAAAAACACTTTTTGCACTTGTGATAGTGTTGAAAAACCACTTTTCGCACTTGTGTTAGTGTTGAAAAACCACATTTCGCACTTGTGTTGGTGCAGGAAACCACTTTTGCACTTGTATTAGTGTGGAAAAAACACTTTTCTCACTTGTGTTATTGTTGAAAAACCACTTTTCGCACTTGTGTTAGTGTTGAAAAACCACTTTTCGCACTTGTGTTGGTGCAGGAAACCACTTTTGCACTTGTATTAGTGTGGAAAAAACACATTTTGCACTTGTGATAGTGTTGAAAAACCACTTTTCGCACTTGTGTTAGTGTTGAAAAACCACTTTTCGCACTTGTGTTGTGCAGGAAACCACTTTTGCACTTGTATTAGTGTGGAAAAACCACTTTTCGCACTTGTGTTAGTGTTGAAAAACCACTTTTCGCACTTGTGTTAGTGTTGAAAAACCACTTTTCGCACTTGTGTTAGTGTTGAAAAACCGCTTTTCGCACTTCTCTTAGTGTTGAAAAACCACTTTTCGCACTTGTGTTGGTGCAGGAAACCACTTTTGCACTTGTATTAGTGTGGAAAAACCACTTTTTGCACTTGTGTTAGTGTTGAAAAACCACTTTTCGCACTTGTGTTAGTGTTGAAAAACCACTTTTCGCACTTCTGTTTGTGGTGCAAAACCACTTTTCGCACTTGTGTTGGTGCAGGAAACCACTATTGCACTTGTATTAGTGTGGAAAAAACACTTTTTGCACTTGTGATAGTGTTGAAAAACCACTTTTCGCACTTGTGTTAGTGTTAAAAACCACTTTTCGCACTTGTGTTGGTGCAGGAAACCACTTTTGCACTTGTATTAGTGTGGAAAACCACTTTTCGCACTTGTGTTAGTGTTTAAAAACCACTTTTCGCACTTGTGTTAGTGCAGGAAACCACTTTTGCACTTGTATTAGTGTGGAAAAAACACTTTTTGCACTTGTGATAGTGTTGAAAAACCACTTTTTGCACTTGTGTTAGTGTTGAAAACCACCTTTCGCACTTGTGTTAGTGTTGAAAAACCACTTTTCGCACTTGTGTTGGTGCAGGAAACCACTTTTGCACTTGTATTAATGTGGAAAAAACACTTTTCTCACTTGTGTTAGTGTTGAAAAACCACTTTTCGCACTTGTGTTAGTGTTGAAAAACCACTTTTCGCACTTGTGTTGGTGCAGGAATCCACTTTTGCACTTGTATTAGTGTGGAAAAAACACTTTTTGCACTTGTGATAGTGTTGAAAAACCACTTTTTGCACTTGTGTTAGTGTTGAAAAACCACTTTTCGCACTTGTGTTAGTGTTGAAAAACTACTTTTCACACTTGTGTTGGTGCAGGAAACCACTTTTGCACTTGCATTAGTGTGGAAAAAACACTTTTTGCACTTGTGATAGTGTTGAAAAACCACTTTTCGCACTTGTGTTAGTGTTGAAAAACCACATTTCGCACTTGTGTTGGTGCAGGAAACCACTTTTGCACTTGTATTAGTGTGGAAAAAACACTTTTCTCACTTGTGTTAGTATTGAAAAACCACTTTTCGCACTTGTGTTAGTGTTGAAAAACCACTTTTCGCACTTGTGTTGGTGCAGGAACCACTTTTGCACTTGTATTAGTGTGGAAAAAACACTTTTTGCACTTGTGATAGTGTTGAAAAACCACTTTTCGCACTTGTGTTAGTGTTGAAAAACCACTTTTCGCACTTGTGTTGGTGCAGGAAACCACTTTTGCACTTGTATTAGTGTGGAAAAACCACTTTTCGCACTTGTGTTAGTGTTGAAAAACCACTTTTCGCACTTGTGTTAGTGTTGAAAAACCACTTTTCGCACTTGTGTTGGTGCAGGAAACCACTTTTGCACTTGTATTAGTGTGGAAAAACCACTTTTTGCACTTGTGTTAGTGTTGAAAAACCACTTTTCGCACTTGTGTTAGTGTTGAAAAACCACTTTTCGCACTTCTGTTAGTGTTGAAAAACCACTTTTCGCACTTGTGTTGGTGCAGGAAACCACTATTACACTTGTATTAGTGTGGAAAAAACACTTTTTGCACTTGTGATAGTGTTGAAAAACCACTTTTCGCACTTGTGTTAGTGTTGAAAAACCACTTTTCGCACTTGTGTTAGTGTTGAAAAACCACTTTTCGCACTTGTGTTAGTGTTGAAAAACCACTTTTCGCACTTGTGTTGGTGCAGGAAACCACTTTTGCACTTGTATTAGTGTGGAAAAAACACTTTTTGCACTTGTGATAGTGTTGAAAAACCACTTTTCGCACTTGTGTTAGTGTTGAAAAACCACATTTCGCACTTGTGTTGGTGCAGGAAACCACTTTTGCACTTGTATTAGTGTGGAAAAAACACTTTTCTCACTTGTGTTAGTGTTGAAAAACCACTTTTCGCACTTGTGATAGTGTTGAAAAACCACTTTTCGCACTTGTGTTAGTGTTGAAAAACCACATTTCGCACTTGTGTTGGTGCAGGAAACCACTTTTGCACTTGTATTAGTGTGGAAAAAACACTTTTCTCACTTGTGTTAGTGTTGAAAAACCACTTTTCGCACTTGTATTAGTGTGGAAAAAACACTTTTTGCACTTGGGATAGTGTTGAAAAACCACTTTTCGCACTTGTGTTAGTGTTGAAAAACCACATTTCGCACTTGTGTTGGTGCAGGAAACCACTTTTGCACTTGTATTAGTGTGGAAAAACCACTTTTCGCACTTGTGTTAGTGTTGAAAAACCACTTTTCGCACTTGTGTTAGTGTTGAAAAATCACTTTTCGCACTTGTGTTGGTGCAGGAAACCACTTTTGCAATTGTATTAGTGTGGAAAAAACACTTTTTGCACTTGTGATAGTGTTGAAAACCACTTTTAGCACTTGTGATAGTGTTGAAAAACCACTTTTCGCACTTGTGTTGGTGCAGGAAACCACTTTTGCACTTGTATTAGTGTGGAAAAAACACTTTTTGCACTTGTGATAGTGTTGAAAAACCACTTTTCGCACTTGTGTTAGTGTTGAAAAACCACTTTTCGCACTTGTGTTGGTGCAGGAAACCACTTTTGCACTTGTATTAGTGTGGAAAAACCACTTTTCGCACTTGTGTTAGTGTTGAAAAACCACTTTTCGCACTTGTGTTAGTGTTGAAAAACCACTTTTCGCACTTGTGTTGGTGCAGGGAACCACTTTTGCACTTGTATTAGTGTGGAAAAAACACTTTTTGCACTTGTGATAGTGTTGAAAAACCACTTTTCACACTTGTGTTAGTGTTGAAAAACCACATTTCGCACTTGTGTTAGTGTTGAAAAACCACTTTTCGCACTTGTGTTGGTGCAGGAAACCACTTTTGCACTTGTATAAGTGTGGAAAAAACACTTTTTGCACTTGTGATAGTGTTGAAAAACCACTTTTCGCACTTGTGTTAGTGTTGAAAAACCACTTTTCGCACTTGTGTTGGTGCAGGAAACCACTTTTGCACTTGTATTAGTGTGGAGAAAACACTTTTCGCACTTGTGTTAGTGTTGAAAAACCACTTTTCGCACTTGTGTTGGTGCAGGAAACCACTTTTGCACTTGTATTAGTGTGGAAAAACCACTTTTTGCACTTCTGTTAGTGTTGAAAAACCACTTTTCGCACTTGTGTTGGTGCAGGAAACCACTATTGCACTTGCATTAGTGTGGAAAAAACACTTTTTGCACTTGTGATAGTGTTGAAAAACCACTTTTCGCACTTGTGTTAGTGTTGAAAAACCACATTTCGCACTTGTGTTGGTGCAGGAAACCACTTTTGCACTTGTATTAGTGTGGAAAAAACACTTTTCTCACTTGTGTTATTGTTGAAAAACCACTTTTCGCACTTGTGTTAGTGTTGAAAAACCACTTTTCGCACTTGTGTTGGTGCAGGAAACCACTTTTGCACTTGTATTAGTGTGGAAAAAACACATTTTGCACTTGTGATAGTGTTGAAAAACCACTTTTCGCACTTGTGTTAGTGTTGAAAAACCACTTTTCGCACTTGTGTTGGTGCAGGAAACCACTTTTGCACTTGTATTAGTGTGGAAAAACCACTTTTCGCACTTGTGTTAGTGTTGAAAAACCACTTTTCGCACTTGTGTTAGTGTTGAAAAACCACTTTTCGCACTTGTGTTAGTGTTGAAAAACCGCTTTTCGCACTTCTCTTAGTGTTGATAAACCACTTTTCGCACTTGTGTTGGTGCAGGAAACCACTTTTGCACTTGTATTAGTGTGGAAAAACCACTTTTTGCACTTGTGTTAGTGTTGAAAAACCACTTTTCGCACTTGTGTTAGTGTTAAAAACCACTTTTCGCACTTGTGTTGGTGCATGAAACCACTTTTGCACTTGTATTAGTGTGGAAAACCACTTTTCGCACTTGTGTTAGTGTTTAAAAACCACTTTTCGCACTTGTGTTAGTGCAGGAAACCACTTTTGCACTTGTATTAGTGTGGAAAAAACACTTTTTGCACTTGTGATAGTGTTGAAAAACCACTTTTTGCACTTGTGTTAGTGTTGAAAAACCACCTTTCGCACTTGTGTTAGTGTTGAAAAACCACTTTTCGCACTTGTGTTGGTGCAGGAAACCACTTTTGCACTTGTATTAGTGTGGAAAAAACACTTTTCTCACTTGTGTTAGTGTTGAAAAACCACTTTTCGCACTTGTGTTAGTGTTGAAAAACCACTTTTCGCACTTGTGTTGGTGCAGGAAACCACTTTTGCACTTGTATTAGTGTGGAAAAAACACTTTTTGCACTTGTGATAGTGTTGAAAAACCACTTTTTGCACTTGTGTTAGTGTTGAAAAACCACTTTTCGCACTTGTGTTAGTGTTGAAAAATTACTTTTCACACTTGTGTTGGTGCAGGAAACCACTTTTGCACTTGTATTAGTGTGGAAAAAACACTTTTTGCACTTGTGATAGTGTTGAAAAACCACTTTTCGCACTTGTGTTAGTGTTGAAAAACCACATTTCGCACTTGTGTTGGTGCAGGAAACCACTTTTGCACTTGTATTAGTGTGGAAAAAACACTTTTCTCACTTGTGTTAGTATTGAAAAACCACTTTTCGCACTTGTGTTAGTGTTGAAACACCACTTTCGCACTTGTGTTGGTGCAGGAACCACTTTTGCACTTGTATTAGTGTGGAAAAAACACTTTTTGCACTTGTGATAGTGTTGAAAAACCACTTTTCGCACTTGTGTTAGTGTTGAAAAACCACTTTTCGCACTTGTGTTGGTGCAGGAAACCACTTTTGCACTTGTATTAGTGTGGAAAAACCACTTTTCGCACTTGTGTTAGTGTTGAAAAACCACTTTTCGCACTTGTGTTAGTGTTGAAAAACCACTTTTCGCACTTGTGTTGGTGCAGGAAACCACTTTTGCAATTGTATTAGTGTGGAAAAAACACTTTTTGCACTTGTGATAGTGTTGAAAACCACTTTTAGCACTTGTGATAGTGTTGAAAAACCACTTTTCGCACTTGTGTTGGTGCAGGAAACCACTTTTGCACTTGTATTAGTGTGGAAAAAACACTTTTTGCACTTGTGATAGTGTTGAAAAACCACTTTTCGCACTTGTGTTAGTGTTGAAAAACCACTTTTCGCACTTGTGTTGGTGCAGGAAACCACTTTTGCACTTGTATTAGTGTGGAAAAACCACTTTTCGCACTTGTGTTAGTGTTGAAAAACCACTTTTCGCACTTGTGTTAGTGTTGAAAAACCACTTTTCGCACTTGTGTTGGTGCAGGGAACCACTTTTGCACTTGTATTAGTGTGGAAAAAACACTTTTTGCACTTGTGATAGTGTTGAAAAACCACTTTTCGCACTTGTGTTAGTGTTGAAAAAACACTTTTCGCACTTGTGTTAGTGTTGAAAAACCACTTTTCGCACTTGTGTTGGTGCAGGAAACCACTTTTGCACTTGTATTAGTGTGGAAAAACCACTTTTCGCACTTGTGTTAGTGTTGAAAAACCACTTTTCGCACTTGTGTTAGAGTTGAAAAACCACTTTTCGCACTTGTGTTGGTGCAGGAAAACCACTTTTGCACTTGTATTAGTGTGGAAAAAACACTTTTTGCACTTGTGATAGTGTTGAAAAACCACTTTTTGCACTTGTGTTAGTGTTGAAAAACCACTTTTCGCACTTGTGTTAGTGTTGAAAAACCACTTTTCGCACTTGTGTTGGTGCAGGAAACCACTTTTGCACTTGTATTAGTGTGGAAAAAACACTTTTTGCACTTGTGATAGTGTTGAAAAACCACTTTTTGCACTTGTGTTAGTGTTGAAAAACCACTTTTCGCACTTGTGTTGGTGCAGGAAACCACTTTTGCACTTGTATTAGTGTGGAAAACCACTTTTCGCACTTGTGTTAGTGTTTAAAAACCACTTTTCGCACTTGTGTTAGTGCAGGAAACCACTTTTGCACTTGTATTAGTGTGGAAAAAATACTTTTTGCACTTGTGATAGTGTTGAAAAACCACTTTTTGCACTTGTGTTAGTGTTGAAAAACCACCTTTCGCACTTGTGTTAGTGTTGAAAAACCACTTTTCGCACTTGTGTTGGTGCAGGAAACCACTTTTGCACTTGTATTAGTGTGGAAAAAACACTTTTCTCACTTGTGTTAGTATTGAAAAACCACTTTTCGCACTTGTGTTAGTGTTGAAACACCACTTTCGCACTTGTGTTGGTGCAGGAACCACTTTTGCACTTGTATTAGTGTGGAAAAAACACTTTTTGCACTTGTGATAGTGTTGAAAAACCACTTTTCGCACTTGTGTTGGTGTTGAAAAACCACTTTTCGCACTTGTGTTGGTGAAGGAAACCACTTTTGCACTTGTATTAGTGTGGAAAAACCACTTTTCGCACTTGTGTTAGTGTTGAAAAACCACTTTTCGCACTTGTGTTAGTGTTGAAAAACCACTTTTCGCACTTGTGTTGGTGCAGGAAACCACTTTTGCAATTGTATTAGTGTGGAAAAAACACTTTTTGCACTTGTGATAGTGTTGAAAACCACTTTTAGCACTTGTGATAGTGTTGAAAAACCACTTTTCGCACTTGTGTTGGTGCAGGAAACCACTTTTGCACTTGTATTAGTGTGGAAAAAACACTTTTCGCACTTGTGTTAGTGTTGAAAAACCACTTTTCGCACTTGTGTTAGTGTTGAAAAACCACTTTTCGCACTTGTGTTGGTGCAGGAAACCACTTTTGCACTTGTATTAGTGTGGAAAAACCACTTTTCGCACTTGTGTTAGTGTTGAAAAACCACTTTTCGCACTTGTGTTAGTGTTGAAAAACCACTTTTCGCACTTGTGTTGGTGCAGGGAACCACTTTTGCACTTGTATTAGTGTGGAAAAAACACTTTTTGCACTTGTGATAGTGTTGAAAAACCACTTTTCACACTTGTGTTAGTGTTGAAAAACCACATTTCGCACTTGTGTTAGTGTTGAAAAACCACTTTTCGCACTTGTGTTGGTGCAGGAAACCACTTTTGCACTTGTATAAGTGTGGAAAAAACACTTTTTGCACTTGTGATAGTGTTGAAAAACCACTTTTCGCACTTGTGTTAGTGTTGAAAAATCACTTTTCGCACTTGTGTTGGTGCAGGAAACCACTTTTG
Source organism: Myxine glutinosa (assembly GCF_964187855.1). Classification (NCBI taxonomy): domain Eukaryota; kingdom Metazoa; phylum Chordata; class Myxini; order Myxiniformes; family Myxinidae; genus Myxine; species Myxine glutinosa. Next base: position 122,758 of record NW_027616950.1, read on the forward strand.
CAATTGTATTAGTGTGGAAAAAACACTTTTTGCACTTGTGATAGTGTTGAAAACCACTTTTAGCACTTGTGATAGTGTTGAAAAACCACTTTTCGCACTTGTGTTGGTGCAGGAAACCACTTTTGCACTTGTATTAGTGTGGAAAAAACACTTTTTGCACTTGTGATAGTGTTGAAAAACCACTTTTCGCACTTGTGTTAGTGTTGAAAAACCACTTTTCGCACTTGTGTTGGTGCAGGAAACCACTTTTGCACTTGTATTAGTGTGGAAAAACCACTTTTCGCACTTGTGTTAGTGTTGAAAAACCACTTTTCGCACTTGTGTTAGTGTTGAAAAACCACTTTTCGCACTTGTGTTGGTGCAGGGAACCACTTTTGCACTTGTATTAGTGTGGAAAAAACACTTTTTGCACTTGTGATAGTGTTGAAAAACCACTTTTCACACTTGTGTTAGTGTTGAAAAACCACATTTCGCACTTGTGTTAGTGTTGAAAAACCACTTTTCGCACTTGTGTTGGTGCAGGAAACCACTTTTGCACTTGTATAAGTGTGGAAAAAACACTTTTTGCACTTGTGATAGTGTTGAAAAACCACTTTTCGCACTTGTGTTAGTGTTGAAAAACCACTTTTCGCACTTGTGTTGGTGCAGGAAACCACTTTTGCACTTGTATTAGTGTGGAGAAAACACTTTTCGCACTTGTGTTAGTGTTGAAAAACCACTTTTCGCACTTGTGTTGGTGCAGGAAACCACTTTTGCACTTGTATTAGTGTGGAAAAACCACTTTTTGCACTTCTGTTAGTGTTGAAAAACCACTTTTCGCACTTGTGTTGGTGCAGGAAACCACTATTGCACTTGCATTAGTGTGGAAAAAACACTTTTTGCACTTGTGATAGTGTTGAAAAACCACTTTTCGCACTTGTGTTAGTGTTGAAAAACCACATTTCGCACTTGTGTTGGTGCAGGAAACCACTTTTGCACTTGTATTAGTGTGGAAAAAACACTTTTCTCACTTGTGTTATTGTTGAAAAACCACTTTTCGCACTTGTGTTAGTGTTGAAAAACCACTTTTCGCACTTGTGTTGGTGCAGGAAACCACTTTTGCACTTGTATTAGTGTGGAAAAAACACATTTTGCACTTGTGATAGTGTTGAAAAACCACTTTTCGCACTTGTGTTAGTGTTGAAAAACCACTTTTCGCACTTGTGTTGGTGCAGGAAACCACTTTTGCACTTGTATTAGTGTGGAAAAACCACTTTTCGCACTTGTGTTAGTGTTGAAAAACCACTTTTCGCACTTGTGTTAGTGTTGAAAAACCACTTTTCGCACTTGTGTTAGTGTTGAAAAACCGCTTTTCGCACTTCTCTTAGTGTTGATAAACCACTTTTCGCACTTGTGTTGGTGCAGGAAACCACTTTTGCACTTGTATTAGTGTGGAAAAACCACTTTTTGCACTTGTGTTAGTGTTGAAAAACCACTTTTCGCACTTGTGTTAGTGTTAAAAACCACTTTTCGCACTTGTGTTGGTGCAGGAAACCACTTTTGCACTTGTATTAGTGTGGAAAACCACTTTTCGCACTTGTGTTAGTGTTTAAAAACCACTTTTCGCACTTGTGTTAGTGCAGGAAACCACTTTTGCACTTGTATTAGTGTGGAAAAAACACTTTTTACACTTGTGATAGTGTTGAAAAACCACTTTTTGCACTTGTGTTAGTGTTGAAAAACCACCTTTCGCACTTGTGTTAGTGTTGAAAAACCACTTTTCGCACTTGTGTTGGTGCAGGAAACCACTTTTGCACTTGTATTAGTGTGGAAAAAACACTTTTCTCACTTGTGTTAGTGTTGAAAAACCACTTTTCGCACTTGTGTTAGTGTTGAAAAACCACTTTTCGCACTTGTGTTGGTGCAGGAAACCACTTTTGCACTTGTATTAGTGTGGAAAAAACACTTTTTGCACTTGTGATAGTGTTGAAAAACCACTTTTTGCACTTGTGTTAGTGTTGAAAAACCACTTTTCGCACTTGTGTTAGTGTTGAAAAATTACTTTTCACACTTGTGTTGGTGCAGGAAACCACTTTTGCACTTGTATTAGTGTGGAAAAAACACTTTTTGCACTTGTGATAGTGTTGAAAAACCACTTTTCGCACTTGTGTTAGTGTTGAAAAACCACATTTCGCACTTGTGTTGGTGCAGGAAACCACTTTTGCACTTGTATTAGTGTGGAAAAAACACTTTTCTCACTTGTGTTAGTATTGAAAAACCACTTTTCGCACTTGTGTTAGTGTTGAAACACCACTTTCGCACTTGTGTTGGTGCAGGAACCACTTTTGCACTTGTATTAGTGTGGAAAAAACACTTTTTGCACTTGTGATAGTGTTGAAAAACCACTTTTCGCACTTGTGTTAGTGTTGAAAAACCACTTTTCGCACTTGTGTTGGTGCAGGAAACCACTTTTGCACTTGTATTAGTGTGGAAAAACCACTTTTCGCACTTGTGTTAGTGTTGAAAAACCACTTTTCGCACTTGTGTTAGTGTTGAAAAACCACTTTTCGCACTTGTGTTGGTGCAGGAAACCACTTTTGCAATTGTATTAGTGTGGAAAAAACACTTTTTGCACTTGTGATAGTGTTGAAAACCACTTTTAGCACTTGTGATAGTGTTGAAAATCCACTTTTCGCACTTGTGTTGGTGCAGGAAACCACTTTTGCACTTGTATTAGTGTGGAAAAAACACTTTTTGCACTTGTGATAGTGTTGAAAAACCACTTTTCGCACTTGTGTTAGTGTTGAAAAACCACTTTTCGCACTTGTGTTGGTGCAGGAAACCACTTTTGCACTTGTATTAGTGTGGAAAAACCACTTTTCGCACTTGTGTTAGTGTTGAAAAACCACTTTTCGCACTTGTGTTGGTGCAGGGAACCACTTTTGCACTTGTATTAGTGTGGAAAAAACACTTTTTGCACTTGTGATAGTGTTGAAAAACCACTTTTCACACTTGTGTTAGTGTTGAAAAACCACATTTCGCACTTGTGTTAGTGTTGAAAAACCACTTTTCGCACTTGTGTTGGTGCAGGAAACCACTTTTGCACTTGTATAAGTGTGGAAAAAACACTTTTTGCACTTGTGATAGTGTTGAAAAACCACTTTTCGCACTTGTGTTAGTGTTGAAAAACCACTTTTCGCACTTGTGTTAGTGTTGAAAAACCACTTTTCGCACTTGTGTTGGTGCAGGAAACCACTTTTGCACTTGTATTAGTGTGGAAAAACCACTTTTCGCACTTGTGTTAGTGTTGAAAAACCACTTTTCGCACTTGTGTTAGTGTTGAAAAACCACTTTTCGCACTTGTGTTGGTGCAGGAAACCACTTTTGCACTTGTATTAGTGTGGAAAAAACACTTTTTGCACTCGTGATAGTGTTGAAAAACCACTTTTCGCACTTGTGTTAGTGTTGAAAAACCACTTTTCGCACTTGTGTTAGTGTTGAAAAAACACTTTTCGCACTTGTGTTAGTGTTGAAAAACCACTTTTCGCACTTGTGTTGGTGCAGGAAACCACTTTTGCACTTGTATTAGTGTGGAAAAACCACTTTTCGCACTTGTGTTAGTGTTGAAAAACCACTTTTCGCACTTGTGTTAGAGTTGAAAAACCACTTTTCGCACTTGTGTTGGTGCAGGAAAACCACTTTTGCACTTGTATTAGTGTGGGAAAAACACTTTTTGCACTTGTGATAGTGTTGAAAAACCACTTTTTGCACTTGTGTTAGTGTTGAAAAACCACTTTTCGCACTTGTGTTAGTGTTGAAAAACCACTTTTCGCACTTGTGTTGGTGCAGGAAACCACTTTTGCACTTGTATTAGTGTGGAAAAAACACTTTTTGCACTTGTGATAGTGTTGAAAAACCACTTTTTGCACTTGTGTTAGTGTTGAAAAACCACTTTTCGCACTTGTGTTGGTGCAGGAAACCACTTTTGCACTTGTATTAGTGTGGAAAACCACTTTTCGCACTTGTGTTAGTGTTTAAAAACCACTTTTCGCACTTGTGTTAGTGCAGGAAACCACTTTTGCACTTGTATTAGTGTGGAAAAAATACTTTTTGCCCTTGTGATAGTGTTGAAAAACCACTTTTTGCACTTGTGTTAGTGTTGAAAAACCACCTTTCGCACTTGTGTTAGTGTTGAAAAACCACTTTTCGCACTTGTGTTGGTGCAGGAAACCACTTTTGCACTTGTATTAGTGTGGAAAAAACACTTTTCTCACTTGTGTTAGTATTGAAAAACCACTTTTCGCACTTGTGTTAGTGTTGAAACACCACTTTCGCACTTGTGTTGGTGCAGGAACCACTTTTGCACTTGTATTAGTGTGGAAAAAACACTTTTTGCACTTGTGATAGTGTTGAAAAACCACTTTTCGCACTTGTGTTAGTGTTGAAAAACCACTTTTCGCACTTGTGTTGGTGCAGGAAACCACTTTTGCACTTGTATTAGTGTGGAAAAACCACTTTTCGCACTTGTGTTAGTGTTGAAAAACCACTTTTCGCACTTGTGTTAGTGTTGAAAAACCACTTTTCGCACTTGTGTTGGTGCAGGAAACCACTTTTGCAATTGTATTAGTGTGGAAAAAACACTTTTTGCACTTGTGATAGTGTTGAAAACCACTTTTAGCACTTGTGATAGTGTTGAAAAACCACTTTTCGCACTTGTGTTGGTGCAGGAAACCACTTTTGCACTTGTATTAGTGTGGAAAAAACACTTTTTGCACTTGTGATAGTGTTGAAAAACCACTTTTCGCACTTGTGTTAGTGTTGAAAAACCACTTTTCGCACTTGTGTTGGTGCAGGAAACCACTTTTGCACTTGTATTAGTGTGGAAAAACCACTTTTCGCACTTGTGTTAGTGTTGAAAAACCACTTTTCGCACTTGTGTTAGTGTTGAAAAACCACTTTTCGCACTTGTGTTGGTGCAGGGAACCACTTTTGCACTTGTATTAGTGTGGAAAAAACACTTTTTGCACTTGTGATAGTGTTGAAAAACCACTTTTCACACTTGTGTTAGTGTTGAAAAACCACATTTCGCACTTGTGTTAGTGTTGAAAAACCACTTTTCGCACTTGTGTTGGTGCAGGAAACCACTTTTGCACTTGTATAAGTGTGGAAAAAACACTTTTTGCACTTGTGATAGTGTTGAAAAACCACTTTTCGCACTTGTGTTAGTGTTGAAAAACCACTTTTCGCACTTGTGTTAGTGTTGAAAAACCACTTTTCGCACTTGTGTTGGTGCAGGAAACCACTTTTGCACTTGTATTAGTGTGGAAAAACCACTTTTCGCACTTGTGTTAGTGTTGAAAAACCACTTTTCGCACTTGTGTTAGTGTTGAAAAACCACTTTTCGCACTTGTGTTGGTGCAGGAAACCACTTTTGCACTTGTATTAGTGTGGAAAAAACACTTTTTGCACTTGTGATAGTGTTGAAAAACCACTTTTCGCACTTGTGTTAGTGTTGAAAAACCACTTTTCGCACTTGTGTTAGTGTTGAAAAAACACTTTTCGCACTTGTGTTAGTGTTGAAAAACCACTTTTCGCACTTGTGTTGGTGCAGGAAACCACTTTTGCACTTGTATTAGTGTGGAAAAACCACTTTTCGCACTTGTGTTAGTGTTGAAAAACCACTTTTCGCACTTGTGTTAGAGTTGAAAAACCACTTTTCGCACTTGTGTTGGTGCAGGAAAACCACTTTTGCAGTTGTATTAGTGTGGAAAAAACACTTTTTGCACTTGTGATAGTGTTGAAAAACCACTTTTTGCACTTGTGTTAGTGTTGAAAAACCACTTTTCGCACTTGTGTTAGTGTTGAAAAACCACTTTTCGCACTTGTGTTGGTGCAGGAAACCACTTTTGCACTTGTATTAGTGTGGAAAAAACACTTTTTGCACTTGTGATAGTGTTGAAAAACCACTTTTTGCACTTGTGTTAGTGTTGAAAAACCACATTTCGCACTTGTGTTGGTGCAGGAAACCACTTTTGCACTTGTATTAGTGTGGAAAAAACACTTTTCTCACTTGTGTTAGTGTTGAAAAACCACTTTTCGCACTTGTGATAGTGTTGAAAAACCACTTTTCGCACTTGTGTTAGTGTTGAAAAACCACATTTCGCACTTGTGTTGGTGCAGGAAACCACTTTTGCACTTGTATTAGTGTGGAAAAAACACTTTTCTCACTTGTGTTAGTGTTGAAAAACCACTTTTCGCACTTGTATTAGTGTGGAAAAAACACTTTTTGCACTTGTGATAGTGTTGAAAAACCACTTTTCGCACTTGTGTTAGTGTTGAAAAACCACATTTCGCACTTGTGTTGGTGCAGGAAACCACTTTTGCACTTGTATTAGTGTGGAAAAACCACTTTTCGCACTTGTGTTAGTGTTGAAAAAACACTTTTCGCACTTGTGTTAGTGTTGAAAAATCACTTTTCGCACTTGTGTTGGTGCAGGAAACCACTTTTGCAATTGTATTAGTGTGGAAAAAACACTTTTTGCACTTGTGATAGTGTTGAAAACCACTTTTAGCACTTGTGATAGTGTTGAAAAACCACTTTTCGCACTTGTGTTGGTGCAGGAAACCACTTTTGCACTTGTATTAGTGTGGAAAAAACACTTTTTGCACTTGTGATAGTGTTGAAAAACCACTTTTCGCACTTGTGTTAGTGTTGAAAAACCACTTTTCGCACTTGTGTTGGTGCAGGAAACCACTTTTGCACTTGTATTAGTGTGGAAAAACCACTTTTCGCACTTGTGTTAGTGTTGAAAAACCACTTTTCGCACTTGTGTTAGTGTTGAAAAACCACTTTTCGCACTTGTGTTGGTGCAGGGAACCACTTTTGCACTTGTATTAGTGTGGAAAAAACACTTTTTGCACTTGTGATAGTGTTGAAAAACCACTTTTCACACTTGTGTTAGTGTTGAAAAACCACATTTCGCACTTGTGTTAGTGTTGAAAAACCACTTTTCGCACTTGTGTTGGTGCAGGAAACCACTTTTGCACTTGTATAAGTGTGGAAAAAACACTTTTTGCACTTGTGATAGTGTTGAAAAACCACTTTTCGCACTTGTGTTAGTGTTGAAAAACCACTTTTCGCACTTGTGTTGGTGCAGGAAACCACTTTTGCACTTGTATTAGTGTGGAAAAAACACTTTTCGCACTTGTGTTAGTGTTGAAAAACCACTTTTCGCACTTGTGTTGGTGCAGGAAACCACTTTTGCACTTGTATTAGTGTGGAAAAACCACTTTTCGCACTTCTGTTAGTGTTGAAAAACCACTTTTCGCACTTGTGTTGGTGCAGGAAACCACTATTGCACTTGCATTAGTGTGGAAAAAACACTTTTTGCACTTGTGATAGTGTTGAAAAACCACTTTTCGCACTTGTGTTAGTGTTGAAAAACCACATTTCGCACTTGTGTTGGTGCAGGAAACCACTTTTGCACTTGTATTAGTGTGGAAAAAACACTTTTCTCACTTGTGTTATTGTTGAAAAACCACTTTTCGCACTTGTGTTAGTGTTGAAAAACCACTTTTCGCACTTGTGTTGGTGCAGGAAACCACTTTTGCACTTGTATTAGTGTGGAAAAAACACATTTTGCACTTGTGATAGTGTTGAAAAACCACTTTTCGCACTTGTGTTAGTGTTGAAAAACCACTTTTCGCACTTGTGTTGGTGCAGGAAACCACTTTTGCACTTGTATTAGTGTGGAAAAACCACTTTTCGCACTTGTGTTAGTGTTGAAAAACCACTTTTCGCACTTGTGTTAGTGTTGAAAAACCACTTTTCGCACTTGTGTTAGTGTTGAAAAACCGCTTTTCGCACTTCTCTTAGTGTTGAAAAACCACTTTTCGCACTTGTGTTGGTGCAGGAAACCACTTTTGCACTTGTATTAGTGTGGAAAAACCACTTTTTGCACTTGTGTTAGTGTTGAAAAACCACTTTTCGCACTTGTGTTAGTGTTGAAAAACCACTTTTCGCACTTCTGTTTGTGTTGAAAAACCACTTTTCGCACTTGTGTTGGTGCAGGAAACCACTATTGCACTTGTATTAGTGTGGAAAAAACACTTTTTGCACTTGTGATAGTGTTGAAAAACCACTTTTCGCACTTGTGTTAGTGTTAAAAACCACTTTTCGCACTTGTGTTGGTGCAGGAAACCACTTTTGCACTTGTATTAGTGTGGAAAACCACTTTTCGCACTTGTGTTAGTGTTTAAAAACCACTTTTCGCACTTGTGTTAGTGCAGGAAACCACTTTTGCACTTGTATTAGTGTGGAAAAAACACTTTTTGCACTTGTGATAGTGTTGAAAAACCACTTTTTGCACTTGTGTTAGTGTTGAAAACCACCTTTCGCACTTGTGTTAGTGTTGAAAAACCACTTTTCGCACTTGTGTTGGTGCAGGAAACCACTTTTGCACTTGTATTAATGTGGAAAAAACACTTTTCTCACTTGTGTTAGTGTTGAAAAACCACTTTTCGCACTTGTGTTAGTGTTGAAAAACCACTTTTCACACTTGTGTTGGTGCAGGAATCCACTTTTGCACTTGTATTAGTGTGGAAAAAACACTTTTTGCACTTGTGATAGTGTTGAAAAACCACTTTTTGCACTTGTGTTAGTGTTGAAAAACCACTTTTCGCACTTGTGTTAGTGTTGAAAAACTACTTTTCACACTTGTGTTGGTGCAGGAAACCACTTTTGCACTTGTATTAGTGTGGAAAAAACACTTTTTGCACTTGTGATAGTGTTGAAAAACCACTTTTCGCACTTGTGTTAGTGTTGAAAAACCACATTTCGCACTTGTGTTGGTGCAGGAAACCACTTTTGCACTTGCATTAGTGTGGAAAAAACACTTTTCTCACTTGTGTTAGTATTGAAAAACCACTTTTCGCACTTGTGTTAGTGTTGAAAAACCACTTTTCGCACTTGTGTTGGTGCAGGAACCACTTTTGCACTTGTATTAGTGTGGAAAAAACACTTTTTGCACTTGTGATAGTGTTGAAAAACCACTTTTCGCACTTGTGTTAGTGTTGAAAAACCACTTTTCGCACTTGTGTTGGTGCAGGAAACCACTTTTGCACTTGTATTAGTGTGGAAAAACCACTTTTCGCACTTGTGTTAGTGTTGAAAAACCACTTTTCGCACTTGTGTTAGTGTTGAAAAACCACTTTTCGCACTTGTGTTGGTGCAGGAAACCACTTTTGCACTTGTATTAGTGTGGAAAAACCACTTTTTGCACTTGTGTTAGTGTTGAAAAACCAGTTTTCGCACTTGTGTTAGTGTTGAAAAACCACTTTTCGCACTTCTGTTAGTGTTGAAAAACCACTTTTCGCACTTGTGTTGGTGCAGGAAACCACTATTACACTTGTATTAGTGTGGAAAAAACACTTTTTGCACTTGTGATAGTGTTGAAAAACCACTTTTCGCACTTGTGTTAGTGTTGAAAAACCACTTTTCGCACTTGTGTTAGTGTTGAAAAACCACTTTTCGCACTTGTGTTGGTGCAGGAAACCACTTTTGCACTTGTATTAGTGTGGAAAAAACACTTTTTGCACTTGTGATAGTGTTGAAAAACCACTTTTCGCACTTGTGTTAGTGTTGAAAAACCACATTTCGCACTTGTGTTGGTGCAGGAAACCACTTTTGCACTTGTATTAGTGTGGAAAAAACACTTTTCTCACTTGTGTTAGTGTTGAAAAACCACTATTCGCACTTGTGATAGTGTTGAAAAACCACTTTTCGCACTTGTGTTAGTGTTGAAAAACCACATTTCGCACTTGTGTTGGTGCAGGAAACCACTTTTGCACTTGTATTAGTGTGGAAAAAACACTTTTCTCACTTGTGTTAGTGTTGAAAAACCACTTTTCGCACTTGTATTAGTGTGGAAAAAACACTTTTTGCACTTGGGATAGTGTTGAAAAACCACTTTTCGCACTTGTGTTAGTGTTGAAAAACCACATTTCGCACTTGTGTTGGTGCAGGAAACCACTTTTGCACTTGTATTAGTGTGGAAAAACCACTTTTCGCACTTGTGTTAGTGTTGAAAAACCACTTTTCGCACTTGTGTTAGTGTTGAAAAATCACTTTTCGCACTTGTGTTGGTGCAGGAAACCACTTTTGCACTTGTATTAGTGTGGAAAAACCACTTTTCGCACTTGTGTTAGTGTTGAAAAACCACTTTTCGCACTTGTGTTAGTGTTGAAAAACCACTTTTCGCACTTGTGTTGGTGCAGGGAACCACTTTTGCACTTGTATTAGTGTGGAAAAAACACTTTTTGCACTTGTGATAGTGTTGAAAAACCACTTTTCACACTTGTGTTAGTGTTGAAAAACCACATTTCGCACTTGTGTTAGTGTTGAAAAACCACTTTTCGCACTTGTGTTGGTGCAGGAAACCACTTTTGCACTTGTATAAGTGTGGAAAAAACACTTTTTGCACTTGTGATAGTGTTGAAAAACCACTTTTCGCACTTGTGTTAGTGTTGAAAAACCTCTTTTCGCACTTGTGTTGGTTCAGGAAACCACTTTTGCACTTGTATTAGTGTGGAAAAAACACTTTTCGCACTTGTGTTAGTGTTGAAAAACCACTTTTCGCACTTGTGTTGGTGCAGGAAACCACTTTTGCACTTGTATTAGTGTGGAAAAACCACTTTTTGCACTTCTGTTAGTGTTGAAAAACCACTTTTCGCACTTGTGTTGGTGCAGGAAACCACTTTTGCACTTGTATTAGTGTGGAAAAACCACTTTTCGCACTTGTGATAGTGTTGAAAACCACTTTTAGCACTTGTGATAGTGTTGAAAAACCACTTTTCGCACTTGTGTTGGTGCAGGAAACCACTTTTGCACTTGTATTAGTGTGGAAAAAACACTTTTTGCACTTGTGATAGTGTTGAAAAACCACTTTTCGCACTTGTGTTAGTGTTGAAAAACCACATTTCGCACTTGTGTTGGTGCAGGAAACCACTTTTGCACTTGTATTAGTGTGGAAAAAACACTTTTCTCACTTGTGTTATTGTTGAAAAACCACTTTTCGCACTTGTGTTAGTGTTGAAAAACCACTTTTCGCACTTGTGTTGGTGCAGGAAACCACTTTTGCACTTGTATTAGTGTGGAAAAAACACATTTTGCACTTGTGATAGTGTTGAAAAACCACTTTTCGCACTTGTGTTAGTGTTGAAAAACCACTTTTCGCACTTGTGTTGGTGCAGGAAACCACTTTTGCACTTGTATTAGTGTGGAAAAACCACTTTTCGCACTTGTGTTAGTGTTGAAAAACCACTTTTCGCACTTGTGTTAGTGTTGAAAAACCACTTTTCGCACTTGTGTTAGTGTTGAAAAACCGCTTTTCGCACTTCTCTTAGTGTTGAAAAACCACTTTTCGCACTTGTGTTGGTGCAGGAAACCACTTTTGCACTTGTATTAGTGTGGAAAAACCACTTTTTGCACTTGTGTTAGTGTTGAAAAACCACTTTTCGCACTTGTGTTAGTGTTGAAAAACCACTTTTCGCACTTCTGTTTGTGTTGAAAAACCACTTTTCGCACTTGTGTTGGTGCAGGAAACCACTATTGCACTTGTATTAGTGTGGAAAAAACACTTTTTGCACTTGTGATAGTGTTGAAAAACCACTTTTCGCACTTGTGTTAGTGTTAAAAACCACTTTTCGCACTTGTGTTGGTGCAGGAAACCACTTTTGCACTTGTATTAGTGTGGAAAACCACTTTTCGCACTTGTGTTAGTGTTTAAAAACCACTTTTCGCACTTGTGTTAGTGCAGGAAACCACTTTTGCACTTGTATTAGTGTGGAAAAAACACTTTTTGCACTTGTGATAGTGTTGAAAAACCACTTTTTGCACTTGTGTTAGTGTTGAAAACCACCTTTCGCACTTGTGTTAGTGTTGAAAAACCACTTTTCGCACTTGTGTTGGTGCAGGAAACCACTTTTGCACTTGTATTAATGTGGAAAAAACACTTTTCTCACTTGTGTTAGTGTTGAAAAACCACTTTTCGCACTTGTGTTAGTGTTGAAAAACCACTTTTCACACTTGTGTTGGTGCAGGAATCCACTTTTGCACTTGTATTAGTGTGGAAAAAACACTTTTTGCACTTGTGATAGTGTTGAAAAACCACTTTTTGCACTTGTGTTAGTGTTGAAAAACCACTTTTCGCACTTGTGTTAGTGTTGAAAAACTACTTTTCACACTTGTGTTGGTGCAGGAAACCACTTTTGCACTTGTATTAGTGTGGAAAAAACACTTTTTGCACTTGTGATAGTGTTGAAAAACCACTTTTCGCACTTGTGTTAGTGTTGAAAAACCACATTTCGCACTTGTGTTGGTGCAGGAAACCACTTTTGCACTTGCATTAGTGTGGAAAAAACACTTTTCTCACTTGTGTTAGTATTGAAAAACCACTTTTCGCACTTGTGTTAGTGTTGAAAAACCACTTTTCGCACTTGTGTTGGTGCAGGAACCACTTTTGCACTTGTATTAGTGTGGAAAAAACACTTTTTGCACTTGTGATAGTGTTGAAAAACCACTTTTCGCACTTGTGTTAGTGTTGAAAAACCACTTTTCGCACTTGTGTTGGTGCAGGAAACCACTTTTGCACTTGTATTAGTGTGGAAAAACCACTTTTCGCACTTGTGTTAGTGTTGAAAAACCACTTTTCGCACTTGTGTTAGTGTTGAAAAACCACTTTTCGCACTTGTGTTGGTGCAGGAAACCACTTTTGCACTTGTATTAGTGTGGAAAAACCACTTTTTGCACTTGTGTTAGTGTTGAAAAACCAGTTTTCGCACTTGTGTTAGTGTTGAAAAACCACTTTTCGCACTTCTGTTAGTGTTGAAAAACCACTTTTCGCACTTGTGTTGGTGCAGGAAACCACTATTACACTTGTATTAGTGTGGAAAAAACACTTTTTGCACTTGTGATAGTGTTGAAAAACCACTTTTCGCACTTGTGTTAGTGTTGAAAAACCACTTTTCGCACTTGTGTTAGTGTTGAAAAACCACTTTTCGCACTTGTGTTGGTGCAGGAAACCACTTTTGCACTTGTATTAGTGTGGAAAAAACACTTTTTGCACTTGTGATAGTGTTGAAAAACCACTTTTCGCACTTGTGTTAGTGTTGAAAAACCACATTTCGCACTTGTGTTGGTGCAGGAAACCACTTTTGCACTTGTATTAGTGTGGAAAAAACACTTTTCTCACTTGTGTTAGTGTTGAAAAACCACTATTCGCACTTGTGATAGTGTTGAAAAACCACTTTTCGCACTTGTGTTAGTGTTGAAAAACCACATTTCGCACTTGTGTTGGTGCAGGAAACCACTTTTGCACTTGTATTAGTGTGGAAAAAACACTTTTCTCACTTGTGTTAGTGTTGAAAAACCACTTTTCGCACTTGTATTAGTGTGGAAAAAACACTTTTTGCACTTGGGATAGTGTTGAAAAACCACTTTTCGCACTTGTGTTAGTGTTGAAAAACCACATTTCGCACTTGTGTTGGTGCAGGAAACCACTTTTGCACTTGTATTAGTGTGGAAAAACCACTTTTCGCACTTGTGTTAGTGTTGAAAAACCACTTTTCGCACTTGTGTTAGTGTTGAAAAATCACTTTTCGCACTTGTGTTGGTGCAGGAAACCACTTTTGCACTTGTATTAGTGTGGAAAAACCACTTTTCGCACTTGTGTTAGTGTTGAAAAACCACTTTTCGCACTTGTGTTAGTGTTGAAAAACCACTTTTCGCACTTGTGTTGGTGCAGGGAACCACTTTTGCACTTGTATTAGTGTGGAAAAAACACTTTTTGCACTTGTGATAGTGTTGAAAAACCACTTTTCACACTTGTGTTAGTGTTGAAAAACCACATTTCGCACTTGTGTTAGTGTTGAAAAACCACTTTTCGCACTTGTGTTGGTGCAGGAAACCACTTTTGCACTTGTATAAGTGTGGAAAAAACACTTTTTGCACTTGTGATAGTGTTGAAAAACCACTTTTCGCACTTGTGTTAGTGTTGAAAAACCTCTTTTCGCACTTGTGTTGGTTCAGGAAACCACTTTTGCACTTGTATTAGTGTGGAAAAAACACTTTTCGCACTTGTGTTAGTGTTGAAAAACCACTTTTCGCACTTGTGTTGGTGCAGGAAACCACTTTTGCACTTGTATTAGTGTGGAAAAACCACTTTTTGCACTTCTGTTAGTGTTGAAAAACCACTTTTCGCACTTGTGTTGGTGCAGGAAACCACTTTTGCACTTGTATTAGTGTGGAAAAACCACTTTTCGCACTTGTGATAGTGTTGAAAACCACTTTTAGCACTTGTGATAGTGTTGAAAAACCACTTTTCGCACTTGTGTTGGTGCAGGAAACCACTTTTGCACTTGTATTAGTGTGGAAAAAACACTTTTTGCACTTGTGATAGTGTTGAAAAACCACTTTTCGCACTTGTGTTAGTGTTGAAAAACCACTTTTCGCACTTGTGTTGGTGCAGGAAACCACTTTTGCACTTGTATTAGTGTGGAAAAACCACTTTTCGCACTTGTGTTAGTGTTGAAAAACCACTTTTCGCACTTGTGTTAGTGTTGAAAAACCACTTTTCGCACTTGTGTTGGTGCAGGGAACCACTTTTGCACTTGTATTAGTGTGGAAAAAACACTTTTTGCACTTGTGATAGTGTTGAAAAACCACTTTTCACACTTGTGTTAGTGTTGAAAAACCACATTTCGCACTTGTGTTAGTGTTGAAAAACCACTTTTCGCACTTGTGTTGGTGCAGGAAACCACTTTTGCACTTGTATAAGTGTGGAAAAAACACTTTTTGCACTTGTGATAGTGTTGAAAAACCACTTTTCGCACTTGTGTTAGTGTTGAAAAACCACTTTTCGCACTTGTGTTAGTGTTGAAAAACCACTTTTCGCACTTGTGTTGGTGCAGGAAACCACTTTTGCACTTGTATTAGTGTGGAAAAACCACTTTTCGCACTTGTGTTAGTGTTGAAAAACCACTTTTCGCACTTGTGTTAGTGTTGAAAAACCACTTTTCGCACTTGTGTTGGTGCAGGAAACCACTTTTGCACTTGTATTAGTGTGGAAAAAACACTTTTTGCACTTGTGATAGTGTTGAAAAACACTTTTCGCACTTGTGTTAGTGTTGAAAAACCACTTTTCGCACTTGTGTTAGTGTTGAAAAAACACTTTTCGCACTTGTGTTAGTGTTGAAAAACCACTTTTCGCACTTGTGTTGGTGCAGGAAACCACTTTTGCACTTGTATTAGTGTGGAAAAACCACTTTTCGCACTTGTGTTAGTGTTGAAAAACCACTTTTCGCACTTGTGTTAGAGTTGAAAAACCACTTTTCGCACTTGTGTTGGTGCAGGAAAACCACTTTTGCAGTTGTATTAGTGTGGAAAAAACACTTTTTGCACTTGTGATAGTGTTGAAAAACCACTTTTTGCACTTGTGTTAGTGTTGAAAAACCACTTTTCGCACTTGTGTTAGTGTTGAAAAACCACTTTTCGCACTTGTGTTGGTGCAGGAAACCACTTTTGCACTTGTATTAGTGTGGAAAAAACACTTTTTGCACTTGTGATAGTGTTGAAAAACCACTTTTTGCACTTGTGTTAGTGTTGAAAAACCACATTTCGCACTTGTGTTGGTGCAGGAAACCACTTTTGCACTTGTATTAGTGTGGAAAAAACACTTTTCTCACTTGTGTTAGTGTTGAAAAACCACTTTTCGCACTTGTGATAGTGTTGAAAAACCACTTTTCGCACTTGTGTTAGTGTTGAAAAACCACATTTCGCACTTGTGTTGGTGCAGGAAACCACTTTTGCACTTGTATTAGTGTGGAAAAAACACTTTTCTCACTTGTGTTAGTGTTGAAAAACCACTTTTCGCACTTGTATTAGTGTGGAAAAAACACTTTTTGCACTTGTGATAGTGTTGAAAAACCACTTTTCGCACTTGTGTTAGTGTTGAAAAACCACATTTCGCACTTGTGTTGGTGCAGGAAACCACTTTTGCACTTGTATTAGTGTGGAAAAACCACTTTTCGCACTTGTGTTAGTGTTGAAAAAACACTTTTCGCACTTGTGTTAGTGTTGAAAAATCACTTTTCGCACTTGTGTTGGTGCAGGAAACCACTTTTGCAATTGTATTAGTGTGGAAAAAACACTTTTTGCACTTGTGATAGTGTTGAAAACCACTTTTAGCACTTGTGATAGTGTTGAAAAACCACTTTTCGCACTTGTGTTGGTGCAGGAAACCACTTTTGCACTTGTATTAGTGTGGAAAAAACACTTTTTGCACTTGTGATAGTGTTGAAAAACCACTTTTCGCACTTGTGTTAGTGTTGAAAAACCACTTTTCGCACTTGTGTTGGTGCAGGAAACCACTTTTGCACTTGTATTAGTGTGGAAAAACCACTTTTCGCACTTGTGTTAGTGTTGAAAAACCACTTTTCGCACTTGTGTTAGTGTTGAAAAACCACTTTTCGCACTTGTGTTGGTGCAGGGAACCACTTTTGCACTTGTATTAGTGTGGAAAAAACACTTTTTGCACTTGTGATAGTGTTGAAAAACCACTTTTCACACTTGTGTTAGTGTTGAAAAACCACATTTCGCACTTGTGTTAGTGTTGAAAAACCACTTTTCGCACTTGTGTTGGTGCAGGAAACCACTTTTGCACTTGTATAAGTGTGGAAAAAACACTTTTTGCACTTGTGATAGTGTTGAAAAACCACTTTTCGCACTTGTGTTAGTGTTGAAAAACCACTTTTCGCACTTGTGTTGGTGCAGGAAACCACTTTTGCACTTGTATTAGTGTGGAAAAAACACTTTTCGCACTTGTGTTAGTGTTGAAAAACCACTTTTCGCACTTGTGTTGGTGCAGGAAACCACTTTTGCACTTGTATTAGTGTGGAAAAACCACTTTTCGCACTTCTGTTAGTGTTGAAAAACCACTTTTCGCACTTGTGTTGGTGCAGGAAACCACTATTGCACTTGCATTAGTGTGGAAAAAACACTTTTTGCACTTGTGATAGTGTTGAAAAACCACTTTTCGCACTTGTGTTAGTGTTGAAAAACCACATTTCGCACTTGTGTTGGTGCAGGAAACCACTTTTGCACTTGTATTAGTGTGGAAAAAACACTTTTCTCACTTGTGTTATTGTTGAAAAACCACTTTTCGCACTTGTGTTAGTGTTGAAAAACCACTTTTCGCACTTGTGTTGGTGCAGGAAACCACTTTTGCACTTGTATTAGTGTGGAAAAAACACATTTTGCACTTGTGATAGTGTTGAAAAACCACTTTTCGCACTTGTGTTAGTGTTGAAAAACCACTTTTCGCACTTGTGTTGGTGCAGGAAACCACTTTTGCACTTGTATTAGTGTGGAAAAACCACTTTTCGCACTTGTGTTAGTGTTGAAAAACCACTTTTCGCACTTGTGTTAGTGTTGAAAAACCACTTTTCGCACTTGTGTTAGTGTTGAAAAACCGCTTTTCGCACTTCTCTTAGTGTTGAAAAACCACTTTTCGCACTTGTGTTGGTGCAGGAAACCACTTTTGCACTTGTATTAGTGTGGAAAAACCACTTTTTGCACTTGTGTTAGTGTTGAAAAACCACTTTTCGCACTTGTGTTAGTGTTGAAAAACCACTTTTCGCACTTCTGTTTGTGTTGAAAAACCACTTTTCGCACTTGTGTTGGTGCAGGAAACCACTATTGCACTTGTATTAGTGTGGAAAAAACACTTTTTGCACTTGTGATAGTGTTGAAAAACCACTTTTCGCACTTGTGTTAGTGTTAAAAACCACTTTTCGCACTTGTGTTGGTGCAGGAAACCACTTTTGCACTTGTATTAGTGTGGAAAACCACTTTTCGCACTTGTGTTAGTGTTTAAAAACCACTTTTCGCACTTGTGTTAGTGCAGGAAACCACTTTTGCACTTGTATTAGTGTGGAAAAAACACTTTTTGCACTTGTGATAGTGTTGAAAAACCACTTTTTGCACTTGTGTTAGTGTTGAAAACCACCTTTCGCACTTGTGTTAGTGTTGAAAAACCACTTTTCGCACTTGTGTTGGTGCAGGAAACCACTTTTGCACTTGTATTAATGTGGAAAAAACACTTTTCTCACTTGTGTTAGTGTTGAAAAACCACTTTTCGCACTTGTGTTAGTGTTGAAAAACCACTTTTCACACTTGTGTTGGTGCAGGAATCCACTTTTGCACTTGTATTAGTGTGGAAAAAACACTTTTTGCACTTGTGATAGTGTTGAAAAACCACTTTTTGCACTTGTGTTAGTGTTGAAAAACCACTTTTCGCACTTGTGTTAGTGTTGAAAAACTACTTTTCACACTTGTGTTGGTGCAGGAAACCACTTTTGCACTTGTATTAGTGTGGAAAAAACACTTTTTGCACTTGTGATAGTGTTGAAAAACCACTTTTCGCACTTGTGTTAGTGTTGAAAAACCACATTTCGCACTTGTGTTGGTGCAGGAAACCACTTTTGCACTTGCATTAGTGTGGAAAAAACACTTTTCTCACTTGTGTTAGTATTGAAAAACCACTTTTCGCACTTGTGTTAGTGTTGAAAAACCACTTTTCGCACTTGTGTTGGTGCAGGAACCACTTTTGCACTTGTATTAGTGTGGAAAAAACACTTTTTGCACTTGTGATAGTGTTGAAAAACCACTTTTCGCACTTGTGTTAGTGTTGAAAAACCACTTTTCGCACTTGTGTTGGTGCAGGAAACCACTTTTGCACTTGTATTAGTGTGGAAAAACCACTTTTCGCACTTGTGTTAGTGTTGAAAAACCACTTTTCGCACTTGTGTTAGTGTTGAAAAACCACTTTTCGCACTTGTGTTGGTGCAGGAAACCACTTTTGCACTTGTATTAGTGTGGAAAAACCACTTTTTGCACTTGTGTTAGTGTTGAAAAACCAGTTTTCGCACTTGTGTTAGTGTTGAAAAACCACTTTTCGCACTTCTGTTAGTGTTGAAAAACCACTTTTCGCACTTGTGTTGGTGCAGGAAACCACTATTACACTTGTATTAGTGTGGAAAAAACACTTTTTGCACTTGTGATAGTGTTGAAAAACCACTTTTCGCACTTGTGTTAGTGTTGAAAAACCACTTTTCGCACTTGTGTTAGTGTTGAAAAACCACTTTTCGCACTTGTGTTGGTGCAGGAAACCACTTTTGCACTTGTATTAGTGTGGAAAAAACACTTTTTGCACTTGTGATAGTGTTGAAAAACCACTTTTCGCACTTGTGTTAGTGTTGAAAAACCACATTTCGCACTTGTGTTGGTGCAGGAAACCACTTTTGCACTTGTATTAGTGTGGAAAAAACACTTTTCTCACTTGTGTTAGTGTTGAAAAACCACTATTCGCACTTGTGATAGTGTTGAAAAACCACTTTTCGCACTTGTGTTAGTGTTGAAAAACCACATTTCGCACTTGTGTTGGTGCAGGAAACCACTTTTGCACTTGTATTAGTGTGGAAAAAACACTTTTCTCACTTGTGTTAGTGTTGAAAAACCACTTTTCGCACTTGTATTAGTGTGGAAAAAACACTTTTTGCACTTGGGATAGTGTTGAAAAACCACTTTTCGCACTTGTGTTAGTGTTGAAAAACCACATTTCGCACTTGTGTTGGTGCAGGAAACCACTTTTGCACTTGTATTAGTGTGGAAAAACCACTTTTCGCACTTGTGTTAGTGTTGAAAAACCACTTTTCGCACTTGTGTTAGTGTTGAAAAATCACTTTTCGCACTTGTGTTGGTGCAGGAAACCACTTTTGCACTTGTATTAGTGTGGAAAAACCACTTTTCGCACTTGTGTTAGTGTTGAAAAACCACTTTTCGCACTTGTGTTAGTGTTGAAAAACCACTTTTCGCACTTGTGTTGGTGCAGGGAACCACTTTTGCACTTGTATTAGTGTGGAAAAAACACTTTTTGCACTTGTGATAGTGTTGAAAAACCACTTTTCACACTTGTGTTAGTGTTGAAAAACCACATTTCGCACTTGTGTTAGTGTTGAAAAACCACTTTTCGCACTTGTGTTGGTGCAGGAAACCACTTTTGCACTTGTATAAGTGTGGAAAAAACACTTTTTGCACTTGTGATAGTGTTGAAAAACCACTTTTCGCACTTGTGTTAGTGTTGAAAAACCTCTTTTCGCACTTGTGTTGGTTCAGGAAACCACTTTTGCACTTGTATTAGTGTGGAAAAAACACTTTTCGCACTTGTGTTAGTGTTGAAAAACCACTTTTCGCACTTGTGTTGGTGCAGGAAACCACTTTTGCACTTGTATTAGTGTGGAAAAACCACTTTTTGCACTTCTGTTAGTGTTGAAAAACCACTTTTCGCACTTGTGTTGGTGCAGGAAACCACTTTTGCACTTGTATTAGTGTGGAAAAACCACTTTTCGCACTTGTGTTAGTGTTGAAAAACCACTTTTCGCACTTGTGTTAGAGTTGAAAAACCACTTTTCGCACTTGTGTTGGTGCAGGAAACCACTTTTGCACTTGTATTAGTGTGGAAAAAACACTTTTTGCACTTGTGATAGTGTTGAAAAACAACTTTTTGCACTTGTGTTAGTGTTGAAAAACCACTTTTCGCACTTGTGTTAGTGTTGAAAAACCACTTTTCGCACTTGTGTTGGTGCAGGAAACCACTTTTGCACTTGTATTAGTGTGGAAAAAACACTTTTCTCACTTGTGTTAGTGTTTAAAAACCACTTTTCGCACTTGTGTTAGTGTTGAAAAACCACTTTTCGCACTTGTGTTGGTGCAGGAAACCACTTTTGCACTTGTATTAGTGTGGAAAAAACACTTTTTGCACTTGTGATAGTGTTTAAAAACCACTTTTCGCACTTGTGTTAGTGTTGAAAAACCACTTTTCGCACTTGTGTTGGTGCAGGAAACCACTTTTGCACTTGTATTAGTGTGGAAAAACCAATTTTCGCACTTGTGTTAGTGTTGAAAAACCACTTTTCGCACTTGTGTTGGTGCAGGAAACCACTTTTGCACTTGTATTAGTGTGGAAAAACCACTTTTTGCACTTGTGTTGGTGTTGAAAAACCACTTTTTGCACTTGTGTCAGTGTTGAAAAACCACTTTTCGCACTTCTGTTAGTATTGAAAAACCACTTTTCGCACTTGTGTTGGTGCAGGAAACCACTATTGTACTTGTATTAGTGTGGAAAAAACACTTTTTGCACTTGTGATAGTGTTGAAAAACCACTTTTCGCACTTGTGTTAGTGTTGAAAAACCACTTTTCGCACTTGTGTTGGTGCAGGAAACCACTTTTGCACTTGTATTAGTGTGGAAAAACCACTTTTCGCACTTGTGTTAGTGTTGAAAAACCACTTTTCGCACTTGTGTTAGTGTTTAAAAACCACTTTTCGCACTTGTGTTAGTGCAGGAAACCACTTTTGCACTTGTATTAGTGTGGAAAAAACACTTTTTGCACTTGTGATAGTGTTGAAAACCACTTTTAGCACTTGTGATAGTGTTGAAAAACCACTTTTCGCACTTGTGTTAGTGTTGAAAAACCACTTTTCGCACTTGTGTTAGTGTTGAAAAACCACTTTTCGCACTTGTGTTGGTGCAGGAAACCACTTTTGCACTTGTATTAGTGTGGAAAAAACACTTTTTGCACTTGTGATAGTGTTGAAAAACCACTTTTCGCACTTGTGTTAGTGTTGAAAAACCACATTTCGCACTTGTGTTGGTGCAGGAAACCACTTTTGCACTTGTATTAGTGTGGAAAAAACACTTTTCTCACTTGTGTTAGTGTTGAAAAACCACTATTCGCACTTGTGATAGTGTTGAAAAACCACTTTTCGCACTTGTGTTAGTGTTGAAAAACCACATTTCGCACTTGTGTTGGTGCAGGAAACCACTTTTGCACTTGTATTAGTGTGGAAAAAACACTTTTCTCACTTGTGTTAGTGTTGAAAAACCACTTTTCGCACTTGTATTAGTGTGGAAAAAACACTTTTTGCACTTGGGATAGTGTTGAAAAACCACTTTTCGCACTTGTGTTAGTGTTGAAAAACCACATTTCGCACTTGTGTTGGTGCAGGAAACCACTTTTGCACTTGTATTAGTGTGGAAAAACCACTTTTCGCACTTGTGTTAGTGTTGAAAAACCACTTTTCGCACTTGTGTTAGTGTTGAAAAATCACTTTTCGCACTTGTGTTGGTGCAGGAAACCACTTTTGCACTTGTATTAGTGTGGAAAAACCACTTTTCGCACTTGTGTTAGTGTTGAAAAACCACTTTTCGCACTTGTGTTAGTGTTGAAAAACCACTTTTCGCACTTGTGTTGGTGCAGGGAACCACTTTTGCACTTGTATTAGTGTGGAAAAAACACTTTTTGCACTTGTGATAGTGTTGAAAAACCACTTTTCACACTTGTGTTAGTGTTGAAAAACCACATTTCGCACTTGTGTTAGTGTTGAAAAACCACTTTTCGCACTTGTGTTGGTGCAGGAAACCACTTTTGCACTTGTATAAGTGTGGAAAAAACACTTTTTGCACTTGTGATAGTGTTGAAAAACCACTTTTCGCACTTGTGTTAGTGTTGAAAAACCTCTTTTCGCACTTGTGTTGGTTCAGGAAACCACTTTTGCACTTGTATTAGTGTGGAAAAAACACTTTTCGCACTTGTGTTAGTGTTGAAAAACCACTTTTCGCACTTGTGTTGGTGCAGGAAACCACTTTTGCACTTGTATTAGTGTGGAAAAACCACTTTTTGCACTTCTGTTAGTGTTGAAAAACCACTTTTCGCACTTGTGTTGGTGCAGGAAACCACTTTTGCACTTGTATTAGTGTGGAAAAACCACTTTTCGCACTTGTGTTAGTGTTGAAAAACCACTTTTCGCACTTGTGTTAGAGTTGAAAAACCACTTTTCGCACTTGTGTTGGTGCAGGAAACCACTTTTGCACTTGTATTAGTGTGGAAAAAACACTTTTTGCACTTGTGATAGTGTTGAAAAACAACTTTTTGCACTTGTGTTAGTGTTGAAAAACCACTTTTCGCACTTGTGTTAGTGTTGAAAAACCACTTTTCGCACTTGTGTTGGTGCAGGAAACCACTTTTGCACTTGTATTAGTGTGGAAAAAACACTTTTCTCACTTGTGTTAGTGTTTAAAAACCACTTTTCGCACTTGTGTTAGTGTTGAAAAACCACTTTTCGCACTTGTGTTGGTGCAGGAAACCACTTTTGCACTTGTATTAGTGTGGAAAAAACACTTTTTGCACTTGTGATAGTGTTTAAAAACCACTTTTCGCACTTGTGTTAGTGTTGAAAAACCACTTTTCGCACTTGTGTTGGTGCAGGAAACCACTTTTGCACTTGTATTAGTGTGGAAAAACCAATTTTCGCACTTGTGTTAGTGTTGAAAAACCACTTTTCGCACTTGTGTTGGTGCAGGAAACCACTTTTGCACTTGTATTAGTGTGGAAAAACCACTTTTTGCACTTGTGTTGGTGTTGAAAAACCACTTTTTGCACTTGTGTCAGTGTTGAAAAACCACTTTTCGCACTTCTGTTAGTATTGAAAAACCACTTTTCGCACTTGTGTTGGTGCAGGAAACCACTATTGTACTTGTATTAGTGTGGAAAAAACACTTTTTGCACTTGTGATAGTGTTGAAAAACCACTTTTCGCACTTGTGTTAGTGTTGAAAAACCACTTTTCGCACTTGTGTTGGTGCAGGAAACCACTTTTGCACTTGTATTAGTGTGGAAAAACCACTTTTCGCACTTGTGTTAGTGTTGAAAAACCACTTTTCGCACTTGTGTTAGTGTTTAAAAACCACTTTTCGCACTTGTGTTAGTGCAGGAAACCACTTTTGCACTTGTATTAGTGTGGAAAAAACACTTTTTGCACTTGTGATAGTGTTGAAAACCACTTTTAGCACTTGTGATAGTGTTGAAAAACCACTTTTCGCACTTGTGTTGGTGCAGGAAACCACTTTTGCACTTTTATTAGTGTGGAAAAAACACTTTTCTCACTTGTGTTAGTGTTGAAAAACCACTTTTCACACTTGTGTTAGTGTTGAAAAACCACTTTTCGCACTTGTGTTAGTGTTGAAAAACCACTTTTCGCACTTGTGTTGGTGCAGGAAACCACTTTTGCACTTGTATTAGTGTGGAAAAACCACTTTTCGCACTTGTGTTAGTGTGGAAAAAACACTTTTTGCACTTCTGTTAGTGTTGAAAAACCACTTTTCGCACTTGTGTTGGTGCAGGAAACCACTTTTGCACTTGTGTTAGTGTTGAAAAACCACTTTTCGCACTTGTGTTAGTGTTGAAAAACTACTTTTCACACTTGTGTTGGTGCAGGAAACCACTTTTGCACTTGCATTAGTGTGGAAAAAACACTTTTTGCACTTGTGATAGTGTTGAAAAACCACTTTTCGCACTTGTGTTAGTGTTGAAAAACCACATTTCGCACTTGTGTTGGTGCAGGAAACCACTTTTGCACTTGTATTAGTGTGGAAAAAACACTTTTCTCACTTGTGTTAGTATTGAAAAACCACTTTTCGCACTTGTGTTAGTGTTGAAAAACCACTTTTCGCACTTGTGTTGGTGCAGGAACCACTTTTGCACTTGTATTAGTGTGGAAAAAACACTTTTTGCACTTGTGATAGTGTTGAAAAACCACTTTTCGCACTTGTGTTAGTGTTGAAAAACCACTTTTCGCACTTGTGTTGGTGCAGGAAACCACTTTTGCACTTGTATTAGTGTGGAAAAACCACTTTTCGCACTTGTGTTAGTGTTGAAAAACCACTTTTCGCACTTGTGTTAGTGTTGAAAAACCACTTTTCGCACTTGTGTTGGTGCAGGAAACCACTTTTGCACTTGTATTAGTGTGGAAAAACCACTTTTTGCACTTGTGTTAGTGTTGAAAAACCACTTTTCGCACTTGTGTTAGTGTTGAAAAACCACTTTTCGCACTTCTGTTAGTGTTGAAAAACCACTTTTCGCACTTGTGTTGGTGCAGGAAACCACTATTACACTTGTATTAGTGTGGAAAAAACACTTTTTGCACTTGTGATAGTGTTGAAAAACCACTTTTCGCACTTGTGTTAGTGTTGAAAAACCACTTTTCGCACTTGTGTTAGTGTTGAAAAACCACTTTTCGCACTTGTGTTAGTGTTGAAAAACCACTTTTCGCACTTGTGTTGGTGCAGGAAACCACTTTTGCACTTGTATTAGTGTGGAAAAAACACTTTTTGCACTTGTGATAGTGTTGAAAAACCACTTTTCGCACTTGTGTTAGTGTTGAAAAACCACATTTCGCACTTGTGTTGGTGCAGGAAACCACTTTTGCACTTGTATTAGTGTGGAAAAAACACTTTTCTCACTTGTGTTAGTGTTGAAAAACCACTTTTCGCACTTGTGATAGTGTTGAAAAACCACTTTTCGCACTTGTGTTAGTGTTGAAAAACCACATTTCGCACTTGTGTTGGTGCAGGAAACCACTTTTGCACTTGTATTAGTGTGGAAAAAACACTTTTCTCACTTGTGTTAGTGTTGAAAAACCACTTTTCGCACTTGTATTAGTGTGGAAAAAACACTTTTTGCACTTGGGATAGTGTTGAAAAACCACTTTTCGCACTTGTGTTAGTGTTGAAAAACCACATTTCGCACTTGTGTTGGTGCAGGAAACCACTTTTGCACTTGTATTAGTGTGGAAAAACCACTTTTCGCACTTGTGTTAGTGTTGAAAAACCACTTTTCGCACTTGTGTTAGTGTTGAAAAATCACTTTTCGCACTTGTGTTGGTGCAGGAAACCACTTTTGCAATTGTATTAGTGTGGAAAAAACACTTTTTGCACTTGTGATAGTGTTGAAAACCACTTTTAGCACTTGTGATAGTGTTGAAAAACCACTTTTCGCACTTGTGTTGGTGCAGGAAACCACTTTTGCACTTGTATTAGTGTGGAAAAAACACTTTTTGCACTTGTGATAGTGTTGAAAAACCACTTTTCGCACTTGTGTTAGTGTTGAAAAACCACTTTTCGCACTTGTGTTGGTGCAGGAAACCACTTTTGCACTTGTATTAGTGTGGAAAAACCACTTTTCGCACTTGTGTTAGTGTTGAAAAACCACTTTTCGCACTTGTGTTAGTGTTGAAAAACCACTTTTCGCACTTGTGTTGGTGCAGGGAACCACTTTTGCACTTGTATTAGTGTGGAAAAAACACTTTTTGCACTTGTGATAGTGTTGAAAAACCACTTTTCACACTTGTGTTAGTGTTGAAAAACCACATTTCGCACTTGTGTTAGTGTTGAAAAACCACTTTTCGCACTTGTGTTGGTGCAGGAAACCACTTTTGCACTTGTATAAGTGTGGAAAAAACACTTTTTGCACTTGTGATAGTGTTGAAAAACCACTTTTCGCACTTGTGTTAGTGTTGAAAAACCACTTTTCGCACTTGTGTTGGTGCAGGAAACCACTTTTGCACTTGTATTAGTGTGGAGAAAACACTTTTCGCACTTGTGTTAGTGTTGAAAAACCACTTTTCGCACTTGTGTTGGTGCAGGAAACCACTTTTGCACTTGTATTAGTGTGGAAAAACCACTTTTTGCACTTCTGTTAGTGTTGAAAAACCACTTTTCGCACTTGTGTTGGTGCAGGAAACCACTATTGCACTTGCATTAGTGTGGAAAAAACACTTTTTGCACTTGTGATAGTGTTGAAAAACCACTTTTCGCACTTGTGTTGGTGCAGGAAACCACTTTTGCACTTGTATTAGTGTGGAAAAACCACTTTTCGCACTTGTGTTAGTGTTGAAAAACCACTTTTCGCACTTGTGTTAGTGTTGAAAAACCACTTTTCGCACTTGTGTTGGTGCAGGGAACCACTTTTGCACTTGTATTAGTGTGGAAAAAACACTTTTTGCACTTGTGATAGTGTTGAAAAACCACTTTTCACACTTGTGTTAGTGTTGAAAAACCACATTTCGCACTTGTGTTAGTGTTGAAAAACCACTTTTCGCACTTGTGTTGGTGCAGGAAACCACTTTTGCACTTGTATAAGTGTGGAAAAAACACTTTTTGCACTTGTGATAGTGTTGAAAAACCACTTTTCGCACTTGTGTTAGTGTTGAAAAACCACTTTTCGCACTTGTGTTGGTGCAGGAAACCACTTTTGCACTTGTATTAGTGTGGAGAAAACACTTTTCGCACTTGTGTTAGTGTTGAAAAACCACTTTTCGCACTTGTGTTGGTGCAGGAAACCACTTTTGCACTTGTATTAGTGTGGAAAAACCACTTTTTGCACTTCTGTTAGTGTTGAAAAACCACTTTTCGCACTTGTGTTGGTGCAGGAAACCACTATTGCACTTGCATTAGTGTGGAAAAAACACTTTTTGCACTTGTGATAGTGTTGAAAAACCACTTTTCGCACTTGTGTTAGTGTTGAAAAACCACATTTCGCACTTGTGTTGGTGCAGGAAACCACTTTTGCACTTGTATTAGTGTGGAAAAAACACTTTTCTCACTTGTGTTATTGTTGAAAAACCACTTTTCGCACTTGTGTTAGTGTTGAAAAACCACTTTTCGCACTTGTGTTGGTGCAGGAAACCACTTTTGCACTTGTATTAGTGTGGAAAAAACACATTTTGCACTTGTGATAGTGTTGAAAAACCACTTTTCGCACTTGTGTTAGTGTTGAAAAACCACTTTTCGCACTTGTGTTGGTGCAGGAAACCACTTTTGCACTTGTATTAGTGTGGAAAAACCACTTTTCGCACTTGTGTTAGTGTTGAAAAACCACTTTTCGCACTTGTGTTAGTGTTGAAAAACCACTTTTCGCACTTGTGTTAGTGTTGAAAAACCGCTTTTCGCACTTCTCTTAGTGTTGATAAACCACTTTTCGCACTTGTGTTGGTGCAGGAAACCACTTTTGCACTTGTATTAGTGTGGAAAAACCACTTTTTGCACTTGTGTTAGTGTTGAAAAACCACTTTTTGCACTTGTGTTAGTGTTAAAAACCACTTTTCGCACTTGTGTTGGTGCAGGAAACCACTTTTGCACTTGTATTAGTGTGGAAAACCACTTTTCGCACTTGTGTTAGTGTTTAAAAACCACTTTTCGCACTTGTGTTAGTGCAGGAAACCACTTTTGCACTTGTATTAGTGTGGAAAAAACACTTTTTACACTTGTGATAGTGTTGAAAAACCACTTTTTGCACTTGTGTTAGTGTTGAAAAACCACCTTTCGCACTTGTGTTAGTGTTGAAAAACCACTTTTCGCACTTGTGTTGGTGCAGGAAACCACTTTTGCACTTGTATTAGTGTGGAAAAAACACTTTTCTCACTTGTGTTAGTGTTGAAAAACCACTTTTCGCACTTGTGTTAGTGTTGAAAAACCACTTTTCGCACTTGTGTTGGTGCAGGAAACCACTTTTGCACTTGTATTAGTGTGGAAAAAACACTTTTTGCACTTGTGATAGTGTTGAAAAACCACTTTTTGCACTTGTGTTAGTGTTGAAAAACCACTTTTCGCACTTGTGTTAGTGTTGAAAAATTACTTTTCACACTTGTGTTGGTGCAGGAAACCACTTTTGCACTTGTATTAGTGTGGAAAAAAACACTTTTTGCACTTGTGATAGTGTTGAAAAACCACTTTTCGCACTTGTGTTAGTGTTGAAAAACCACATTTCGCACTTGTGTTGGTGCAGGAAACCACTTTTGCACTTGTATTAGTGTGGAAAAAAACACTTTTCTCACTTGTGTTAGTATTGAAAAACCACTTTTCGCACTTGTGTTAGTGTTGAAACACCACTTTCGCACTTGTGTTGGTGCAGGAACCACTTTTGCACTTGTATTAGTGTGGAAAAAACACTTTTTGCACTTGTGATAGTGTTGAAAAACCACTTTTCGCACTTGTGTTAGTGTTGAAAAACCACTTTTCGCACTTGTGTTGGTGCAGGAAACCACTTTTGCACTTGTATTAGTGTGGAAAAACCACTTTTCGCACTTGTGTTAGTGTTGAAAAACCACTTTTCGCACTTGTGTTAGTGTTGAAAAACCACTTTTCGCACTTGTGTTGGTGCAGGAAACCACTTTTGCAATTGTATTAGTGTGGAAAAAAACACTTTTTGCACTTGTGATAGTGTTGAAAACCACTTTTAGCACTTGTGATAGTGTTGAAAAACCACTTTTCGCACTTGTGTTGGTGCAGGAAACCACTTTTGCACTTGTATTAGTGTGGAAAAAACACTTTTTGCACTTGTGATAGTGTTGAAAAACCACTTTTCGCACTTGTGTTAGTGTTGAAAAACCACTTTTCGCACTTGTGTTGGTGCAGGAAACCACTTTTGCACTTGTATTAGTGTGGAAAAACCACTTTTCGCACTTGTGTTAGTGTTGAAAAACCACTTTTCGCACTTGTGTTGGTGCAGGGAACCACTTTTGCACTTGTATTAGTGTGGAAAAAAACACTTTTTGCACTTGTGATAGTGTTGAAAAACCACTTTTCACACTTGTGTTAGTGTTGAAAAACCACATTTCGCACTTGTGTTAGTGTTGAAAAACCACTTTTCGCACTTGTGTTGGTGCAGGAAACCACTTTTGCACTTGTATAAGTGTGGAAAAAAACACTTTTTGCACTTGTGATAGTGTTGAAAAACCACTTTTCGCACTTGTGTTAGTGTTGAAAAACCACTTTTCGCACTTGTGTTAGTGTTGAAAAACCACTTTTCGCACTTGTGTTGGTGCAGGAAACCACTTTTGCACTTGTATTAGTGTGGAAAAACCACTTTTCGCACTTGTGTTAGTGTTGAAAAACCACTTTTCGCACTTGTGTTAGTGTTGAAAAACCACTTTTCGCACTTGTGTTGGTGCAGGAAACCACTTTTGCACTTGTATTAGTGTGGAAAAAACACTTTTTGCACTCGTGATAGTGTTGAAAAACCACTTTTCGCACTTGTGTTAGTGTTGAAAAACCACTTTTCGCACTTGTGTTAGTGTTGAAAAAACACTTTTCGCACTTGTGTTAGTGTTGAAAAACCACTTTTCGCACTTGTGTTGGTGCAGGAAACCACTTTTGCACTTGTATTAGTGTGGAAAAACCACTTTTCGCACTTGTGTTAGTGTTGAAAAACCACTTTTCGCACTTGTGTTAGAGTTGAAAAACCACTTTTCGCACTTGTGTTGGTGCAGGAAAACCACTTTTGCACTTGTATTAGTGTGGAAAAAACACTTTTTGCACTTGTGATAGTGTTGAAAAACCACTTTTTGCACTTGTGTTAGTGTTGAAAAACCACTTTTCGCACTTGTGTTAGTGTTGAAAAACCACTTTTCGCACTTGTGTTGGTGCAGGAAACCACTTTTGCACTTGTATTAGTGTGGAAAAAACACTTTTTGCACTTGTGATAGTGTTGAAAAACCACTTTTTGCACTTGTGTTAGTGTTGAAAAACCACTTTTCGCACTTGTGTTGGTGCAGGAAACCACTTTTGCACTTGTATTAGTGTGGAAAACCACTTTTCGCACTTGTGTTAGTGTTTAAAAACCACTTTTCGCACTTGTGTTAGTGCAGGAAACCACTTTTGCACTTGTATTAGTGTGGAAAAAATACTTTTTGCCCTTGTGATAGTGTTGAAAAACCACTTTTTGCACTTGTGTTAGTGTTGAAAAACCACCTTTCGCACTTGTGTTAGTGTTGAAAAACCACTTTTCGCACTTGTGTTGGTGCAGGAAACCACTTTTGCACTTGTATTAGTGTGGAAAAAACACTTTTCTCACTTGTGTTAGTATTGAAAAACCACTTTTCGCACTTGTGTTAGTGTTGAAACACCACTTTCGCACTTGTGTTGGTGCAGGAACCACTTTTGCACTTGTATTAGTGTGGAAAAAACACTTTTTGCACTTGTGATAGTGTTGAAAAACCACTTTTCGCACTTGTGTTAGTGTTGAAAAACCACTTTTCGCACTTGTGTTGGTGCAGGAAACCACTTTTGCACTTGTATTAGTGTGGAAAAACCACTTTTCGCACTTGTGTTAGTGTTGAAAAACCACTTTTCGCACTTGTGTTAGTGTTGAAAAACCACTTTTCGCACTTGTGTTGGTGCAGGAAACCACTTTTGCAATTGTATTAGTGTGGAAAAAACACTTTTTGCACTTGTGATAGTGTTGAAAACCACTTTTAGCACTTGTGATAGTGTTGAAAAACCACTTTTCGCACTTGTGTTGGTGCAGGAAACCACTTTTGCACTTGTATTAGTGTGGAAAAAACACTTTTTGCACTTGTGATAGTGTTGAAAAACCACTTTTCGCACTTGTGTTAGTGTTGAAAAACCACTTTTCGCACTTGTGTTGGTGCAGGAAACCACTTTTGCACTTGTATTAGTGTGGAAAAACCACTTTTCGCACTTGTGTTAGTGTTGAAAAACCACTTTTCGCACTTGTGTTAGTGTTGAAAAACCACTTTTCGCACTTGTGTTGGTGCAGGGAACCACTTTTGCACTTGTATTAGTGTGGAAAAAAACACTTTTTGCACTTGTGATAGTGTTGAAAAACCACTTTTCACACTTGTGTTAGTGTTGAAAAACCACATTTCGCACTTGTGTTAGTGTTGAAAAACCACTTTTCGCACTTGTGTTGGTGCAGGAAACCACTTTTGCACTTGTATAAGTGTGGAAAAAACACTTTTTGCACTTGTGATAGTGTTGAAAAACCACTGTTCGCACTTGTGTTAGTGTTGAAAAACCACTTTTCGCACTTGTGTGTTAGTGTTGAAAAACCACTTTTCGCACTTGTGTTGGTGCAGGAAACCACTTTTGCACTTGTATTAGTGTGGAAAAACCACTTTTCGCACTTGTGTTAGTGTTGAAAAACCACTTTTCGCACATTGTGTTAGTGTTGAAAAACCACTTTTCGCACTTGTGTTGGTGCAGGAAACCACTTTTGCACTTGTATTAGTGTGGAAAAAACACTTTTTGCACTTGTGATAGTTTAAAACCACTTTTCGCACTTGTGTTAGTGTTGAAAAACCACTTTTCGCACTTGTGTTAGTGTTGAAAAAACACTTTTCGCACTTGTGTTAGTGTTGAAAAACCACTTTTCGCACTTGTGTTGGTGCAGGAAACCACTTTTGCACTTGTATTAGTGTGGAAAAACCACTTTTCGCACTTGTGTTAGTGTTGAAAAACCACTTTTCGCACTTGTGTTAGAGTTGAAAAACCACTTTTCGCACTTGTGTTGGTGCAGGAAAACCACTTTTGCAGTTGTATTAGTGTGGAAAAAACACTTTTTGCACTTGTGATAGTGTTGAAAAACCACTTTTTGCACTTGTGTTAGTGTTGAAAAACCACTTTTCGCACTTGTGTTAGTGTTGAAAAACCACTTTTCGCACTTGTGTTGGTGCAGGAAACCACTTTTGCACTTGTATTAGTGTGGAAAAAACACTTTTTGCACTTGTGATAGTGTTGAAAAACCACTTTTTGCACTTGTGTTAGTGTTGAAAAACCACATTTCGCACTTGTGTTGGTGCAGGAAACCACTTTTGCACTTGTATTAGTGTGGAAAAAACACTTTTCTCACTTGTGTTAGTGTTGAAAAACCACTTTTCGCACTTGTGATAGTGTTGAAAAACCACTTTTCGCACTTGTGTTAGTGTTGAAAAACCACATTTCGCACTTGTGTTGGTACAGGAAACCACTTTTGCACTTGTATTAGTGTGGAAAAAACACTTTTCTCACTTGTGTTAGTGTTGAAAAACCACTTTTCGCACTTGTATTAGTGTGGAAAAAACACTTTTTGCACTTGTGATAGTGTTGAAAAACCACTTTTCGCACTTGTGTTAGTGTTGAAAAACCACATTTCGCACTTGTGTTGGTGCAGGAAACCACTTTTGCACTTGTATTAGTGTGGAAAAACCACTTTTCGCACTTGTGTTAGTGTTGAAAAAACACTTTTCGCACTTGTGTTAGTGTTGAAAAATCACTTTTCGCACTTGTGTTGGTGCAGGAAACCACTTTTGCAATTGTATTAGTGTGGAAAAAACACTTTTTGCACTTGTGATAGTGTTGAAAACCACTTTTAGCACTTGTGATAGTGTTGAAAAACCACTTTTCGCACTTGTGTTGGTGCAGGAAACCACTTTTGCACTTGTATTAGTGTGGAAAAAACACTTTTTGCACTTGTGATAGTGTTGAAAAACCACTTTTCGCACTTGTGTTAGTGTTGAAAAACCACTTTTCGCACTTGTGTTGGTGCAGGAAACCACTTTTGCACTTGTATTAGTGTGGAAAAACCACTTTTCGCACTTGTGTTAGTGTTGAAAAACCACTTTTCGCACTTGTGTTAGTGTTGAAAAACCACTTTTCGCACTTGTGTTGGTGCAGGGAACCACTTTTGCACTTGTATTAGTGTGGAAAAAACACTTTTTGCACTTGTGATAGTGTTGAAAAACCACTTTTCACACTTGTGTTAGTGTTGAAAAACCACATTTCGCACTTGTGTTAGTGTTGAAAAACCACTTTTCGCACTTGTGTTGGTGCAGGAAACCACTTTTGCACTTGTATAAGTGTGGAAAAAACACTTTTTGCACTTGTGATAGTGTTGAAAAACCACTTTTCGCACTTGTGTTAGTGTTGAAAAACCACTTTTCGCACTTGTGTTGGTGCAGGAAACCACTTTTGCACTTGTATTAGTGTGGAAAAAACACTTTTCGCACTTGTGTTAGTGTTGAAAAACCACTTTTCGCACTTGTGTTGGTGCAGGAAACCACTTTTGCACTTGTATTAGTGTGGAAAAACCACTTTTCGCACTTCTGTTAGTGTTGAAAAACCACTTTTCGCACTTGTGTTGGTGCAGGAAACCACTATTGCACTTGCATTAGTGTGGAAAAAACACTTTTTGCACTTGTGATAGTGTTGAAAAACCACTTTTCGCACTTGTGTTAGTGTTGAAAAACCACATTTCGCACTTGTGTTGGTGCAGGAAACCACTTTTGCACTTGTATTAGTGTGGAAAAAACACTTTTCTCACTTGTGTTATTGTTGAAAAACCACTTTTCGCACTTGTGTTAGTGTTGAAAAACCACTTTTCGCACTTGTGTTGGTGCAGGAAACCACTTTTGCACTTGTATTAGTGTGGAAAAAACACATTTTGCACTTGTGATAGTGTTGAAAAACCACTTTTCGCACTTGTGTTAGTGTTGAAAAACCACTTTTCGCACTTGTGTTGGTGCAGGAAACCACTTTTGCACTTGTATTAGTGTGGAAAAACCACTTTTCGCACTTGTGTTAGTGTTGAAAAACCACTTTTCGCACTTGTGTTAGTGTTGAAAAACCACTTTTCGCACTTGTGTTAGTGTTGAAAAACCGCTTTTCGCACTTCTCTTAGTGTTGAAAAACCACTTTTCGCACTTGTGTTGGTGCAGGAAACCACTTTTGCACTTGTATTAGTGTGGAAAAACCACTTTTTGCACTTGTGTTAGTGTTGAAAAACCACTTTTCGCACTTGTGTTAGTGTTGAAAAACCACTTTTCGCACTTCTGTTTGTGTTGAAAAACCACTTTTCGCACTTGTGTTGGTGCAGGAAACCACTATTGCACTTGTATTAGTGTGGAAAAAACACTTTTTGCACTTGTGATAGTGTTGAAAAACCACTTTTCGCACTTGTGTTAGTGTTAAAAACCACTTTTCGCACTTGTGTTGGTGCAGGAAACCACTTTTGCACTTGTATTAGTGTGGAAAACCACTTTTCGCACTTGTGTTAGTGTTTAAAAACCACTTTTCGCACTTGTGTTAGTGCAGGAAACCACTTTTGCACTTGTATTAGTGTGGAAAAAACACTTTTTGCACTTGTGATAGTGTTGAAAAACCACTTTTTGCACTTGTGTTAGTGTTGAAAACCACCTTTCGCACTTGTGTTAGTGTTGAAAAACCACTTTTCGCACTTGTGTTGGTGCAGGAAACCACTTTTGCACTTGTATTAATGTGGAAAAAACACTTTTCTCACTTGTGTTAGTGTTGAAAAACCACTTTTCGCACTTGTGTTAGTGTTGAAAAACCACTTTTCGCACTTGTGTTGGTGCAGGAATCCACTTTTGCACTTGTATTAGTGTGGAAAAAACACTTTTTGCACTTGTGATAGTGTTGAAAAACCACTTTTTGCACTTGTGTTAGTGTTGAAAAACCACTTTTCGCACTTGTGTTAGTGTTGAAAAACTACTTTTCACACTTGTGTTTGTGCAGGAAACCACTTTTGCACTTGTATTAGTGTGGAAAAAACACTTTTTGCACTTGTGATAGTGTTGAAAAACCACTTTTCGCACTTGTGTTAGTGTTGAAAAACCACATTTCGCACTTGTGTTGGTGCAGGAAACCACTTTTGCACTTGCATTAGTGTGGAAAAAACACTTTTCTCACTTGTGTTAGTATTGAAAAACCACTTTTCGCACTTGTGTTAGTGTTGAAAAACCACTTTTCGCACTTGTGTTGGTGCAGGAACCACTTTTGCACTTGTATTAGTGTGGAAAAAACACTTTTTGCACTTGTGATAGTGTTGAAAAACCACTTTTCGCACTTGTGTTAGTGTTGAAAAACCACTTTTCGCACTTGTGTTGGTGCAGGAAACCACTTTTGCACTTGTATTAGTGTGGAAAAACCACTTTTCGCACTTGTGTTAGTGTTGAAAAACCACTTTTCGCACTTGTGTTAGTGTTGAAAAACCACTTTTCGCACTTGTGTTGGTGCAGGAAACCACTTTTGCACTTGTATTAGTGTGGAAAAACCACTTTTTGCACTTGTGTTAGTGTTGAAAAACCACTTTTCGCACTTGTGTTAGTGTTGAAAAACCACTTTTCGCACTTCTGTTAGTGTTGAAAAACCACTTTTCGCACTTGTGTTGGTGCAGGAAACCACTATTACACTTGTATTAGTGTGGAAAAAACACTTTTTGCACTTGTGATAGTGTTGAAAAACCACTTTTCGCACTTGTGTTAGTGTTGAAAAACCACTTTTCGCACTTGTGTTAGTGTTGAAAAACCACTTTTCGCACTTGTGTTGGTGCAGGAAACCACTTTTGCACTTGTATTAGTGTGGAAAAAACACTTTTTGCACTTGTGATAGTGTTGAAAAACCACTTTTCGCACTTGTGTTAGTGTTGAAAAACCACATTTCGCACTTGTGTTGGTGCAGGAAACCACTTTTGCACTTGTATTAGTGTGGAAAAAACACTTTTCTCACTTGTGTTAGTGTTGAAAAACCACTATTCGCACTTGTGATAGTGTTGAAAAACCACTTTTCGCACTTGTGTTAGTGTTGAAAAACCACATTTCGCACTTGTGTTGGTGCAGGAAACCACTTTTGCACTTGTATTAGTGTGGAAAAAACACTTTTCTCACTTGTGTTAGTGTTGAAAAACCACTTTTCGCACTTGTATTAGTGTGGAAAAAACACTTTTTGCACTTGGGATAGTGTTGAAAAACCACTTTTCGCACTTGTGTTAGTGTTGAAAAACCACATTTCGCACTTGTGTTGGTGCAGGAAACCACTTTTGCACTTGTATTAGTGTGGAAAAACCACTTTTCGCACTTGTGTTAGTGTTGAAAAACCACTTTTCGCACTTGTGTTAGTGTTGAAAAATCACTTTTCGCACTTGTGTTGGTGCAGGAAACCACTTTTGCACTTGTATTAGTGTGGAAAAACCACTTTTCGCACTTGTGTTAGTGTTGAAAAACCACTTTTCGCACTTGTGTTAGTGTTGAAAAACCACTTTTCGCACTTGTGTTGGTGCAGGGAACCACTTTTGCACTTGTATTAGTGTGGAAAAAACACTTTTTGCACTTGTGATAGTGTTGAAAAACCACTTTTCACACTTGTGTTAGTGTTGAAAAACCACATTTCGCACTTGTGTTAGTGTTGAAAAACCACTTTTCGCACTTGTGTTGGTGCAGGAAACCACTTTTGCACTTGTATAAGTGTGGAAAAAACACTTTTTGCACTTGTGATAGTGTTGAAAAACCACTTTTCGCACTTGTGTTAGTGTTGAAAAACCTCTTTTCGCACTTGTGTTGGTTCAGGAAACCACTTTTGCACTTGTATTAGTGTGGAAAAAACACTTTTCGCACTTGTGTTAGTGTTGAAAAACCACTTTTCGCACTTGTGTTGGTGCAGGAAACCACTTTTGCACTTGTATTAGTGTGGAAAAACCACTTTTTGCACTTCTGTTAGTGTTGAAAAACCACTTTTCGCACTTGTGTTGGTGCAGGAAACCACTTTTGCACTTGTATTAGTGTGGAAAAACCACTTTTCGCACTTGTGTTAGTGTTGAAAAACCACTTTTCGCACTTGTGTTAGAGTTGAAAAACCACTTTTCGCACTTGTGTTGGTGCAGGAAACCACTTTTGCACTTGTATTAGTGTGGAAAAAACACTTTTTGCACTTGTGATAGTGTTGAAAAACAACTTTTTGCACTTGTGTTAGTGTTGAAAAACCACTTTTCGCACTTGTGTTAGTGTTGAAAAACCACTTTTCGCACTTGTGTTGGTGCAGGAAACCACTTTTGCACTTGTATTAGTGTGGAAAAAACACTTTTCTCACTTGTGTTAGTGTTTAAAAACCACTTTTCGCACTTGTGTTAGTGTTGAAAAACCACTTTTCGCACTTGTGTTGGTGCAGGAAACCACTTTTGCACTTGTATTAGTGTGGAAAAAAACACTTTTTGCACTTGTGATAGTGTTTAAAAACCACTTTTCGCACTTGTGTTAGTGTTGAAAAACCACTTTTCGCACTTGTGTTGGTGCAGGAAACCACTTTTGCACTTGTATTAGTGTGGAAAAACCAATTTTCGCACTTGTGTTAGTGTTGAAAAACCACTTTTCGCACTTGTGTTGGTGCAGGAAACCACTTTTGCACTTGTATTAGTGTGGAAAAACCACTTTTTGCACTTGTGTTGGTGTTGAAAAACCACTTTTTGCACTTGTGTCAGTGTTGAAAAACCACTTTTCGCACTTCTGTTAGTATTGAAAAACCACTTTTCGCACTTGTGTTGGTGCAGGAAACCACTATTGTACTTGTATTAGTGTGGAAAAAACACTTTTTGCACTTGTGATAGTGTTGAAAAACCACTTTTCGCACTTGTGTTAGTGTTGAAAAACCACTTTTCGCACTTGTGTTGGTGCAGGAAACCACTTTTGCACTTGTATTAGTGTGGAAAAACCACTTTTCGCACTTGTGTTAGTGTTGAAAAACCACTTTTCGCACTTGTGTTAGTGTTTAAAAACCACTTTTCGCACTTGTGTTAGTGCAGGAAACCACTTTTGCACTTGTATTAGTGTGGAAAAAACACTTTTTGCACTTGTGATAGTGTTGAAAACCACTTTTAGCACTTGTGATAGTGTTGAAAAACCACTTTTCGCACTTGTGTTGGTGCAGGAAACCACTTTTGCACTTTTATTAGTGTGGAAAAAACACTTTTCTCACTTGTGTTAGTGTTGAAAAACCACTTTTCACACTTGTGTTAGTGTTGAAAAACCACTTTTCGCACTTGTGTTAGTGTTGAAAAACCACTTTTCGCACTTGTGTTGGTGCAGGAAACCACTTTTGCACTTGTATTAGTGTGGAAAAACCACTTTTCGCACTTGTGTTAGTGTTGAAAAACCACTTTTCGCACTTGTGTTAGAGTTGAAAAACCACTTTTCGCACTTGTGTTGGTGCAGGAAACCACTTTTGCACTTGTATTAGTGTGGAAAAAACACTTTTTGCACTTGTGATAGTGTTGAAAAACAACTTTTTGCACTTGTGTTAGTGTTGAAAAACCACTTTTCGCACTTGTGTTAGTGTTGAAAAACCACTTTTCGCACTTGTGTTGGTGCAGGAAACCACTTTTGCACTTGTATTAGTGTGGAAAAAACACTTTTCTCACTTGTGTTAGTGTTTAAAAACCACTTTTCGCACTTGTGTTAGTGTTGAAAAACCACTTTTCGCACTTGTGTTGGTGCAGGAAACCACTTTTGCACTTGTATTAGTGTGGAAAAAACACTTTTTGCACTTGTGATAGTGTTTAAAAACCACTTTTCGCACTTGTGTTAGTGTTGAAAAACCACTTTTCGCACTTGTGTTGGTGCAGGAAACCACTTTTGCACTTGTATTAGTGTGGAAAAACCACTTTTCGCACTTGTGTTAGTGTTGAAAAACCACTTTTCGCACTTGTGTTGGTGCAGGAAACCACTTTTGCACTTGTATTAGTGTGGAAAAACCACTTTTTGCACTTGTGTTGGTGTTGAAAAACCACTTTTCGCACTTGTGTCAGTGTTGAAAAACCACTTTTCGCACTTCTGTTAGTATTGAAAAACCACTTTTCGCACTTGTGTTGGTGCAGGAAACCACTATTGTACTTGTATTAGTGTGGAAAAAACACTTTTTGCACTTGTGATAGTGTTGAAAAACCACTTTTCGCACTTGTGTTAGTGTTGAAAAACCACTTTTCGCACTTGTGTTGGTGCAGGAAACCACTTTTGCACTTGTATTAGTGTGGAAAAACCACTTTTCGCACTTGTGTTAGTGTTGAAAAACCACTTTTCGCACTTGTGTTAGTGTTTAAAAACCACTTTTCGCACTTGTGTTAGTGCAGGAAACCACTTTTGCACTTGTATTAGTGTGGAAAAAACACTTTTTGCACTTGTGATAGTGTTGAAAACCACTTTTAGCACTTGTGATAGTGTTGAAAAACCACTTTTCGCACTTGTGTTGGTGCAGGAAACCACTTTTGCACTTTTATTAGTGTGGCAAAAACACTTTTTGCACTTGTGATAGTGTTGAAAAACCACTTTTCGCACTTGTGTTAGTGTTGAAAAACCACTTTTCGCACTTGTGTTGGTGCAGGAAACCACTTTTGCACTTGTATTAGTGTGGAAAAACCACTTTTCGCACTTGTGTTAGTGTTGAAAAACCACTTTTCGCACTTGTGTTAGTGTTTAAAAACCACTTTTCGCACTTGTGTTAGTGCAGGAAACCACTTTTGCACTTGTATTAGTGTGGAAAAACCACTTTTCGCACTTGTGTTAGTGTTGAAAAACCACTTTTCGCACTTGTGTTAGTGTTGAAAAACCACTTTTCGCACTTGTGTTGGTGCAGGAAACCACTTTTGCACTTGTATTAGTGTGGAAAAACCACTTTTTGCACTTGTGTTAGTGTTGAAAAACCACTTTTCGCACTTGTGTTAGTGTTGAAAAACCACTTTTCGCACTTGTGTTAGTGTTGAAAAACCACTTTTCGCACTTGTGTTGGTGCAGGAAACCACTATTGCACTTGTATTAGTGTGGAAAAAACACTTTTTGCACTTGTGATAGTGTTGAAAAACCACTTTTCGCACTTGTGTTAGTGTTGAAAAACCACTTTTCGCACTTGTGTTGGTGCAGGAAACCACTTTTGCACTTGTATTAGTGTGGAAAAACCACTTTTCGCACTTGTGTTAGTGTTGAAAAACCACTTTTCGCACTTGTGTTAGTGTTTAAAAACCACTTTTCGCACTTGTGTTAGTGCAGGAAACCACTTTTGCACTTGTATTAGCGTGGAAAAAACACTTTTTGCACTTGTGATAGTGTTGAAAAACCACTTTTTGCACTTGTGTTAGTGTTGAAAAACCACCTTTCGCACTTGTGTTAGTGTTGAAAAACCACTTTTCGCGCTTGTGTTGGTGCAGGAAACCACTTTTGCACTTGTATTAGTGTGGAAAAAACACTTTTTGCACTTGTGATAGTGTTGAAAAACCACTTTTCGCACTTGTGTTAGTGTTGAAAAACCACTTTTCGCACTTGTGTTGGTGCAGGAAACCACTTTTGCACTTGTATTAGTGTGGAAAAAACACTTTTCGCTCTTGTGTTAGTGTTGAA
This sequence comes from Myxine glutinosa, assembly GCF_964187855.1. Lineage (NCBI taxonomy): Eukaryota > Metazoa > Chordata > Myxini > Myxiniformes > Myxinidae > Myxine > Myxine glutinosa. The sequence continues at coordinate 163,638 of NW_027616950.1, forward strand.
AAACCACTTTTCGCACTTGTGTTAGTGTTGAAAAACCACTTTTCGCACTTGTGTTAGTGTTGAAAAACCACTTTTCACAATTGTGTTGGTGCAGGAAACCACTTTTGCACTTGTATTAGTGTGGAAAAAACACTTTTTGCACTTGTGATAGTGTTGAAAAACCACTTTTCGCACTTGTGATAGTGTTGAAAAACCACTTTTCGCACTTGTGTTAGTGCAGGAAACCACTTTTGCACTTGTATTAGTGTGGAAAAACCACATTTCGCACTTGTGTTAGTGTTGAAAAACCACTTTTCGCACTTGTGTTAGTGTTTAAAAACCACTTTTCGCACTTGTGTTAGTGCAGGAAACCACTTTTGCACTTGTATTAGTGTGGAAAAAACACTTTTTGCACTTGTGATAGTGTTGAAAAACCACTTTTTGCACTTGTGTTAGTGTTGAAAAACCACCTTTCGCACTTGTGTTAGTGTTGAAAAACCACTTTTCGCACTTGTGTTGGTGCAGGAAACCACTTTTGCACTTGTATTAGTGTGGAAAAAACACTTTTTGCACTTGTGTTAGTGTTGAAAAACCACTTTTCGCACTTGTGTTAGTGTTGAAAAACCACTTTTCGCACTTGTGTTGGTGCAGGAAACCACTTTTGCACTTGTATTAATGTGGAAAAACCACTTTTCGCACTTGTGTTAGTGTTGAAAAACCACTTTTCGCACTTGTGTTAGTGTTGAAAAACCACTTTTCGCACCTGTGTTGGTGCAGGAAACCACTTTTGCACTTGTATTAATGTGGAAAAACCACTTTTCGCACTTGTGTTAGTGTTGAAAAACCACTTTTCGCACTTGTGTTAGTGTTGAAAAACCACTTTTCGCACCTGTGTTGGTGCAGGAAACCACTTTTGCACTTGTATTAGTGTGGAAAAAACACTTTTTGCACTCGTGATAGTGTTGAAAAACCACTTTTCGCACTTGTGTTAGTGTTGAAAAACCACTTTTCGCACTTGTGTTAGTGTTGAAAAACCACTTTTCGCACTTGTGTTGGTGCAGGAAACCAATTTTGCACTTGTATTAGTGTGGAAAAAACACTTTTTGCACTCGTGATAGTGTTGAAAAACCACTTTTCGCACTTGTGTTAGTGTTGAAAAACCACTTTTCGCACTTGTGTTAGTGTTGAAAAACCACTTTTCGCACTTGTGTTGGTGCAGGAAACCACTTTTGCACTTGTATTAGTGTGGAAAAACCATTTTCGCACTTGTGTTAGTGTTGAAAAACCACTTTTCGCACTTGTGTTAGAGTTGAAAAACCACTTTTCGCACTTGTGTTGGTGCAGGAAACCACTTTTGCACTTGTATTAGTGTGGAAAAAACACTTTTTGCACTTGTGATAGTGTTGAAATACAACTTTTTGCACTTGTGTTAGTGTTGAAAAACCACTTTTCGCACTTGTGTTAGTGTTGAAAAACCACTTTTCGCACTTGTGTTGGTGCAGGAAACCACTTTTGCACTTGTATTAGTGTGGAAAAAACACTTTTCTCACTTGTGTTAGTGTTGAAAAACCACTTTTCGCACTTGTGTTAGTGTTGAAAAACCACTTTTCGCACTTGTGTTGGTGCAGGAAACCACTTTTGCACTTGTATTAGTGTGGGAAAAACACTTTTTGCACTTGTGATAGTGTTTAAAAACCACTTTTTGCACTTGTGTTAGTGTTGAAAAACCACTTTTCGCACTTGTGTTGGTGCAGGAAACCACTTTTGCACTTGTATTAGTGTGGAAAAACCACTTTTCGCACTTGTGTTAGTGTTGAAAAACCACTTTTCGCACTTGTGTTGGTGCAGGAAACCACTTTTGCACTTGTATTAGTGTGGAAAAACCACTTTTTGCACTTGTGTTGGTGTTGAAAAACCACTTTTCGCACTTGTGTTAGTGTTGAAAAACCACTTTTCGCACTTCTGTTAGTGTTGAAAAACCACTTTTCGCACTTGTGTTGGTGCAGGAAACCACTATTGTACTTGTATTAGTGTGGAAAAAACACTTTTTGCACTTGTGATAGTGTTGAAAAACCACTTTTCGCACTTGTGTTAGTGTTGAAAAACCACTTTTCGCACTTGTGTTGGTGCAGGAAACCACTTTTGCACTTGTATTAGTGTGGAAAAACCACTTTTCGCACTTGTGTTAGTGTTGAAAAACCACTTTTCGCACTTGTGTTAGTGTTTAAAAACCACTTTTCGCACTTGTGTTAGTGCAGGAAACCACTTTTGCACTTGTATAAGTGTGGAAAAAACACTTTTTGCACTTGTGATAGTGTTGAAAAGCCACTTTTTGCACTTGTGTTAGTGTTGAAAAACCACTTTTCGCACTTGTGTTAGTGTTGAAAAACCACTTTTCACACTTGTGTTGGTGCAGGAAACCACTTTTGCACTTGTATTAGTGTGGAAAAAACACTTTTTGCACTTGTGATAGTGTTGAAAAACCACTTTTCGCACTTGTGTTGGTGCAGGAAACCACTTTTGCAATTGTATTAGTGTGGAAAAAACACTTTTTGCACTTGTGATAGTGTGGAAAACCACTTTTAGCACTTGTGATAGTGTTGAAAAACCACTTTTCGCACTTGTGTTGGTGCAGGAAACCACTTTTGCACTTGTATTAGTGTGGAAAAAACACTTTTTGCACTTGTGATAGTGTTGAAAAACCA